>NC_068362.1:80258737-80306237 GCF_020536995.1 Dreissena polymorpha | reverse complement strand
TATACAAAGAAGGGGAAGTAACTGCTCATAACGTTTTAACCCTTCAACCGTTCAGAGCTTATCTTTCAAGTTTTTTTTCTATCCATATTATTTACATAAATTTATTGAAACAAAACTGTATCGGGGAAAAAAAGCAGAAGTCATTACAAAAAACTAAGTGACTTTCTAACACGTTCATCTCAGATATGCATAATCTTGTGTTTTCCTGCAATAAAATCAAATGTCAAAATCTGTATAAAAGTCGTGTATAAATGAACATTTCTAAATGAAGTTTAACTATCATATACAATTGTATGCGAATTAACTTAAAAAAGGGATATTCAAATATAAGTAACGGTTTAAGAAACAACTGTTTTCACAAGACACGAGAACTTTACTTGTATTTGATGATTATGATGATGATTATGGTGGTGGTGATGATGATGATGATGATGATGATGATGATGATGATGATGATGATGATGATGATGATGATGTGATGATGATTGATGATCGATGATGATGAGATGATGATAGTTGATGTTGATGATGATATTGCTGCTGCTGATGATAATGATGATGATGAGGAGGAGGAGAATGAAGAGGAGAAGGAGGAGGATGTTGATGATGACGATGACGATGATAATGATGATGATGATGTTGATGATGATGATAATGATGATGATGATGATGATGATGATGATGATGATGATGATGATGATGATGATGGATGATGATGATGATGATGATGATGATGATGATGATGATGATGCTGATGATGATGATGATGATGATGATGATTGATGATGATGATGATGATGATGATGGTGATGATGATGATGATGATGATGATGATGATGATGATGATGATGATGATGATGATGATGATGATGATGATGATGATGATGATGATGATGATGATGATGATGATGATGATGTGATGATGATGATGATGATGCTGCTGCGCTTCTGCTGCTGCTTGCTGCTGCTGCTGCTGCTGCTGCTTCTGCTGCTGCTGCTGCTGCTGCTGCTCTCTGCTGCTGCTGCTGCTGGTGCTGCTGATGCTGATGATGTAAGGTTGTTTTGTGCGTAGCAGGGATGACAACTTTATTAAACACAGTAAATAGAAAGTGCAAAACGTTTCAATGTACCAGCTCTGTTAATGAGTATTACCATTTCACTAGCTGAGGATGAGCATTGAAACTACTGTATTTATTTTAAAACTACCAATCTCTGCATTGATTATCTAGAAGTTTAACAATTTCAATTGTACGAAAAATAAATTAAGATGTCATGCTGTGTAGTCAACTTTAGACAATCATGGCTTGGGCTACATGCTTAGACAATCTGATTTCACGTGCGTCATTGCATATATGGTAAACTAAGAATAAAGATCCATGTATTACAGAGTGGAGCGATACATTAGTTTCACAGGCAAAAATGGAATCAAACTTAAATTAACAAAAAACTCCCTTCGAATATGAAAAATACCTTGATTGCATATCTAATGAAAATTCAAAAATCCAAATGAGTCATTTTCGATTAAGTTCCATTGTTTTGAAATAGAAGTGGCAGATATAGTAGATTTTCCCGCATAGAACGCAACGGTAAAATATGTACCCAGAATGTTTGTGAATTCGAATATGACATTTTATTGTGTTGTCCATTTTATAACGAATTACATATAAAATATAAGATCCGGACATCACGGCCTACCATAAGTAAATACATATCACTGATGTCTTGTACTAATGCTCTTAAGCTAAAAAAGATTGCACAATTTTATGGTCGAGGCGTTTTAACTTAGATGTGAGAATGCAAATCGTCTAGCTGCGGTATCATTACATGCTAACATTCGTAATTGTATTGAATAGTCATAAATATTATTTGCTATGAATGTCATACTTGCTCATCTTTAAATTGAATTATTTGTGTAATTATATTTCTGTTGTATGTTCTATTCACTTGGTGCAAAAAGGTGCCACGTGACATTGAAATCAAAAGGAACATGATATCTGTTTGAACCAATGGTGCGAATTATGTACTTGGCCAATAGCAGAATGCCGGAATGCCAATACACTTCGAAACTTTGAATACATTGCAAAACCATTAAAATACTAGTCGTTGTTTGTGATTTGGTAAAAACTAAACTCACTTAGCTGCTTACAATAATATGTAAACTGTCAGCGTTACATTTCCTACATTATTGATATAAGCTATACAACTGAACAACTTGTCATCTACAAGAATTCTGTTTTGGTCTGCATTCATATCGTGTTGCTTTATTTATTTATATTCGTCAATGCTTTGCAGTAATTTTCTAATCGCTTGTATGAACTCATATATTTACCAATTCCATAAAAAAATGTGCTCAATTCAAAGTAAACCTTGCTTCGTTTAAACTTGCATAAAGGTGGGTTCCCACTGCCGATCCGATCAACTCGATCATCCCGATCACAGAAATTTCCCGACCAAACCCGACCAAGCTCGACTAAAAAGGGTATAAACGACTTCTTCTCGACCTCTTGTCGATAACACACGACCCCCACACGACTCATTCACGACGTCCACTCAACCATCTTTCCGATTTCCGCTCGATCATCTCGACCTATACGCGAGCCCTTTACGATCTCAGCTCGACCAAGTGGACCTCAGCTCGATCGCCACCAGATCTTCACACGACCAGATCGTGATGATCGTACTACAGTCGTACAAAGCGATCTAAAATAAATCGGGTAGAGGTCGAGCGGATCGGGTACAGAGCTCGTGTATGGTCGAATAGCAATTGGGAAGTGATCGTGAACGGTCGAGTAGCCGTCGGGTAGCAGTCTAGTAAATCTGTACATCAAATCGAATAGAGGTCGAGTGGATCGTGTTGTGATCTAAAATAACTCGGGTAGAGGTCGAGCGGATCGGGTTCAGATCGTGTAAAAGATGTCAATCCGATCGCCACTCGATTGCTTCACGATCAACTCGATCTTCTACTCGACTAATACACGACCACTTCCCGAGCGCTTCTCGATCCATTCCCTACTCGACCGCTACTCGAAATTTTTTGACATGTCAAAAAATATCGGGTAGGAAGCCCGACCAATGCCGACCTACCCGACCGCCCCCGACCAATCATGCCGACCGAACCAGACCACTACCCGACCGCTTGGTCGGGCTTGATCGAGTTGATCTGATCGGCAGTGGGAACCCAGCTTAACCAATACGTGTGTGTTCTATAAAAATTGCATGACAAATCAAACTAACACTAAAATTATAATATTCAACGGACCTGTGTGATGCGTCGTTTCTCAGAGGTAACATTGAAGCCATTGTATCAGTTGAGACTATAAATCAAATAACGAAAAGGATGGCCAGGTCATTATTGTGTTCATGTTTAGGCTGTTATATTACTAAACAATAAGGCCCTAATTTGTGTTATGGTGTAGTGGTGTGCCGGAACTATTTTAACAGCTCCGCTCATGATTTGTTGCATATTAACTCGATACTAATTTTATTAATTGTCTACAGAAAACAACATTTACCATGCTCTAAAATAGCCATTATATGCATCTTTTGACGATTTAAAAACCTGAAAATTATAAAGCGTTGCAACGCGAATGGATTGAATAATTTGGAGAGTTCTGTTGTTGTCATTATATTTTGTGAAACTACGAGGATTGCTTATGTAAAGTATAAAATACATCCTTCTTTGTATGAGTTCTGATGGCCGAGTGGTCTAAGTGGAAGACTTTTATCCCAGGACTCCAGGGGTCAGAGGTTCGAGCCCTTTTGAGGGCTACTTAATCTTTTTTTGTTAATTTTATTCTTGATTTTTACTGAAGCTTTGTAGATCCCATGTATACATTAATCAATGTAAAGCATTTAATGACAAACTTCAATACATGCTAAAATCGGTGAAAAGGCCCCTTTAAAAACCCATCTATTTATAAGTGATAAAAGGCAGACAATAATTTGTCAATGCAGCATGTGCACTTTTGAGGATTGTAAACATACAGTGGGCAAGGTATTTTAACAACGTTTTGAATAACTATATTACAATTAAACGAACAAAATCGTAGCACTTATTGTATGATCGTGTTGTTGTTTGTTCAATTTAGACCTCATCCAGATCCCTAGCTCGGCCGTTATTGTGACATCGAATGGTATTCCTTGGGATAACTGGACCGCAGATAAAGTCAACCAGGGCTCATTACGTCAAGACGCTAACGTCTGTAATTGTTGCACCGCATTAGCCAGACCATCGTGGGTGCTATTGACACTGACCAAGACGTATATTGTGGAAAAAGTGCTTGTTCTGGGACGTTCCGATTGGTGTATGCATAATGTTTGTTTTTGCATCAAACATATACGTAGTTTCTATTAAGAGTGCTCTAGCATGCATTTTGTCATTATACGCGTTTTTTTTTAATTTAACGTTCCAGTATTTTGTTCATATTAACAAAAAGACTTGTGTCGTTGGGTCTTGTTTTTAATTATGTTACACGGAGATCTTATATTAAAACTTCAAAAGCCATATTACATGTTTATGTTGCATTTAATGTCGTACACAATCAATGTTTCTTTGCAGTTTTTGCACAGTTTGACGACATAACAGTGTCACTGGGATTAAAGACAGAATCTCTTCAGGACGAACAATTCACAATTAAAAATAATACCGTTGCGGAGAAATGGTTAAATCCTCCACGTGAAATACAGTTTGTACTGGTTATAGGCAGTGGCAGAGACGATCATATGACAATATGCGAGATAGTGATATACAGACAAGCAGGTAACGTGCATGAAAGTTTCTTTTCAATTAAATCTATCCCTAGATTAACCTTGCATGTTCTTTTACAAATTTAGATTTCTTCATATAGTAAGCGTGGATTTACAATCATAGCTCAACAATCTGAGGTAAGTTTATGTGTCTGTCTTAATCTGATTACATATCCAACAATAACACCGACATCACACGCACTGCAAGTTAGCAAAATATATATCGTACAGTTAATAATGATTTCACAGCCATAACAACTATGTATTACAGACAATTCACACATGCAGTTAATATATAAAACAATAATTAACATTCTTCAGTCAAAGCGTACACTAACATTGTTTTTTATTTCTTATATATTAATTAATTGTCAAGAAAACTATGAACATTATATAGAACCGATTAAAGTACGTTGAGTCATTTGGTTATAACAATACTGACGTTACGGTGAAATAAAACATTTGAGTTCATTTGTGTAACCTAATTTTAAGTATTTAAGACAAAATGAATGCGTATTTAAATTAAAATATTGATTTCAGTTGGTTTGTTTCATTTAAAATTGTATCAACACTTTCTTATATTGTGTATCAAAAGATTATCATCAAAACGTGCGTGCAAGCAAATATGCGTATTTGGGATACGTGTTTCCGTCGTATTACCATTATACGACAATATCACTGACTTATGTTCCCTTTTAGACTGTCCGCTCGGAAGTTACAGCGTTTACTGTTCCAAGCAATGCCATTGCCGTGTGGGCCCATGCGACAGTGTAACAGGATATTGTGGGAATGGGGTTTGTGAAGACGGATGGAAAGGAATTGCGTGCAATGAAAGTAAGTTTTGAATTGATATATAATGAATACACACGCAATCGTAAAGCAATAAATAATACATATAAATGACATAAGAATCTACATATAACACTCATGAATCATAAAACTATTTTTACTATTGTGCATTTGGTTACATCTGAAGTTATGTATTCAATAAAATATTTAATGTACCGAGATTTCTTGATTGCTTTGCTTTATAGGTTGATCGTGTTTATGGAATTCTCGAACGGATAGTTATTTTGCATTAGATATTACACTTTGTACACAATGACTCTTTATTAATGCAGAGTAATTGGAACAAAACATATCTTTAAGAACCAGAAAACTGCACAAAAATCGGCTTCAGTCCATATACAATTTATGGTTGACAGATTGGGTATTGTTATATCATTGGTTCCAAATGGGATTTTCCATTTCGTATATTGCACGCAACATTATCATCCCTGGAACTATGTATCAACGATTGCACATTGAGCTTTACAACGCTTGAAAAAAGGAAAAACGCTCGAAATTACTTATTAATAAAATCTTCAATAGTTAAAGTGTTGCGTTTTTGTAAAATAGGCCTCTTCTTAAAAAAAAAATCAATGTTAATACATTTTTATGTTAAACACAAGAGTCAACATAGAAATGAAATAAAACACAATTGCACGGTGCAAACTGGCGGTAACTTCATTCATAAATATTAAGTGCGTGCAGTCCATATTTAGCGACTGCGGTCCATAAGAACATAGTGGCCGACCCGTATAGTATTGATTGCCTCTATCGCATTTAACAGACCTAAATCGGTAATACAGATACAGAAGGACACATTAATGTGAGGCACACTATATTACATTATGCTTGTGTTTGTTCTAAAACGACATGCATGCAACAGATGATACCAAACTGTTCGAAACACATCACCATACGTAATAAGAAATAAAAACAGAGCGTAAACATATCCTTTCTTATCATAGTTCCATGATTACAGCGTGCATCCAAGGTACATTTGTTGCTAACTGATTATCCATATGCCATTGCTTCAACAACATAAGCTGTAACCATAGTGACAAATCTTGCCCCAATAACCAATAGACTGCCGGATGAACGCATGTGCGTAAAATATCGTCCAATATTATCATGTGAAGTCCACACAGGCTTATCAGGGACGACACTTTCGACTTTAATGAGATTTGTCGATTACAGGAAGTCTTTTCTAAACGAAAATCCAGTCTAGGCGGAAAGTGTTGTCCCCGAAAAGCCTTTGCGGAGTCTGTTACGACACTTTACGAACATGCATTAAGCTCCGTGTTCTCATAGCAAGGCTCATCAAATGTATTGCCTCATATAGCACTGCAGCTTATCTAGTGGTATTATAGCGTTGGTTAAATTAACAAGTATCCACGGTTTAAAGTAAATATTCCAAAATAACGTTGGTATGGAGTTAATGATGTTGTGTTTGCACGCAAAACCATATCGAATGATATTTACAAGTTAACTGTTTACTCTTATATTATAGATATATGACTACGAGTACTAGTACTGTATACTATTAAAGTTTTTAATTCTACTAAAATTTACAACCATACCTTCATCATCGGTTGTTTCCTCCACTTTTACCGCATGCGGTCAATGTATGTTTGGTCTCAACTGCTCCTCAACATGCCACTGCGACACTTGCAATCACGGCAATGGATCGTGCGCAATGTCTTCTCAATGTCTTGATGGGTACAGGATGGATCACGGTTTCTGTAAACGTTAAGAATCATTGTTTGGTCTTATCTAGTAATATTGCAAATACATGTTTTATTTGAAATTATCGAATCGTTATTAAGTTGAACCAGCTCTTTTGTAAACGGTTTGTGAATAAAAATAACGACTATATTGCAAAACTTTATTACTGCGCAATTTAAACTACACGATATAATATATCGGTGTATATTGTGGTAGAACTTCTAATTGTTTTGCAAATATTTTTACAGAAATGTTTCTTAAAAGGGAAATGTGAAAAGGAGGAGAAAATTGTACTTTCTTCAATATTGTATTTCAAACTTCAATTTTATTAACGGTATAGTATGCGAGCGATGTAACAATATAAATGACAGAGATGAAGGGCAATGCTGTTGAGGCAAACAATAGGTACTCGCTATTAAATAAGTCCTGTTTTGAGTTTTGTTATTCAAGTTCATTAGTCCGAAGATTTCGGACTCAAGAAATATGTGATATAAGTCCACTCTGATAAAGATCTGAGGTTATAGCTGCAACTAAATATGTAAATATATGTCAAAATTGTAGAACACTGGTGATAGCGATCTCTTTAAAGTGATAACATTTAGGTGATGCCGTATTTACACGGCTACAAGTAAATATAGATGGCGAGCTTTACTTCTACAAGCTTGATCCAAATTGACTAAAATTGGAGTATTTAATATTATAAAGTACTTCACATGGCGGTATAATATATTCCCTAAGTATCTTTGAATACATGAACTTGCAATTATTTGTATCAGACTATTTATACTCATAACACGAATTTGTTGTTTTCTTAACAAACCGTTATAATGAAGTGTAGAAAAGAATATATACAGCAAACAAAAGTCATTGCCTTAACATTAAGCTAAAACAAGACGACATGACCGAGTGACATGTTTCTATTATAATAATGTTGTGAATAATGTATTAACTTAAACATTGTTGCGTTGCATTGTGTTTTACAGCGTGCATTCAAAACAGTTTTGGTCTCAACTGCTCCTCCCCCTGCCGTTGCCTAACTGGAGCTAAATGTAACCATATATATGGCCACTGTCCTAATGACCAATGTGCGCCTGGTTGGATAACAAGTAATTGTAGCATAGGTAAGATTGACAATTGTCTGTTGGTGTCGGCTAAATAATCGATTATATGGTTATTATCAAGTTTATTCTAAATAAACATTTTTATGTAACGGACCATAATCTCTATAAATTGTGATAAACGTTACTCGCTTCCACAAACGTAGTAACGTTATTTCCCTCTTTACGTAGTAACGTTATTTCCCACATTACGCAGTAACGTTATTTCCCACATAACATTGTAACGTAATTTCCCACATAACGTAGTAACTTTTTTTCTTTGGTTCGACGTTTACAACTTGCGACCCATGAATGTTTGGTATAACTGCTCAGCTCCTCTTCCTGTCATTGCGGACATTGCAGTCTATAACTATGATTGCATTCATTGCCCTAATGACGGATGTGTCGCAGGGTGTATTCATAATATCTATATCTATATATCTATGCCTCAACATTAAGCTAAAACAAGACGACGTGACCGAGTGACATGTTTCTATCATAATAATGTTGTGAATAATGTATAACTTAAACATTGTTGCGTTGCATTGTGTTTTACAGCGTGCAGTCAAGGCAGTTTTGGTCTCAACTGCTCCTCCCCTTGCCGCTGCCTACTTGGAGCTAACTGTAACCATATATATGGCCACTGTCCTAATGACCAATGTGCGCCTGGTTGGATAACAAGTAACTGTAGCATTTGTAAGATTGACACGATGTTGTGTTTTCACGCAAACCCTGTATGTCGAATGCTATTTACAAGTTAACTTTTTACCCGTATACTTTAGATATATGACTTCGATTACTTCTACTGTATGCTTATAAAATTATTAGAATTACTAAAATTTACAACCATACCTTCATCATCGGTTGTTTTCTACACTTTAACAGCATGCGGTCAAGGTATGTTTGGTCTAAACTGCACCTCAACATGCCACTGCGACACGTGCAATCACGTCAATGGATCGTGCGCAATGTCTTCTCAATGTCACGATGGGTACAGGATGGATAACGGTTTCTGTACACGTAAAGAATCAGTCTTTGGTCTTGTATAGTATTTTTTGCAAATACATGTTTTATTTAAAATTATCGAATCGTTATTAAGTAGAACCAGCTTTATTTTAAATGGTTTGTGAATAAAAACGACGGCTATATTGCAAAACTGTATTACTACGCAATTTAAACTACACGATACAATACATCGTTGTATATTGTTGTAGAACTTCTAAATATTAAGCAAATATTTTTACAGAAATGGGTCGTTTATAGAAATACAAAAAGGCGGAGAAAATTGTACTTTCTTCGATATTGTATTTAGAAGTTCAATTTAATTAACGATGTAGTATACGAGCGATGTCGCAATATAAATAACAGAGACAAAGGGCACTCCTTTAAAGGCAAACGATAGATACTCGCTATTCACTATTCGCTAAGTCCTGTTTTTAGTTTCGTTTTTCAAATTCATTAGGTCGAAGATAAAGGACTCAAGAAATATGTGATATAAGTCGACTCGGATAAATGTCTTAGGTTTTAGTTACAATTAAATACGTGGCGAAATGATTTCTATCATAATTGTAAAACACTGGTGATGGCGATCTCTTTAAATGATAAAATTTAGGTGATGCCCTATAAACAATGCTTCAAGTTACTGTAGACGGCGAGCTTTTTTTCCGCAAGCTTGATTCAAATCGGCTGAAATTGGAGAATTGAGTATTATATAGTACTTCACATGGCGGGAGAAATATTTCCTAAGTATCTTTGAATACATGAACTTGCAATTATTTGTATCAGCCTATTCATACAAATAACAAGAATATGTTGTTTTCTTAACAAGCCGTGATAATCAAGTGTAGAAAATATATATAAATGCAGCATACAAAAGTCATTGTCTAAACATTAAGATGAAACCAGACGACATGACCGAGTGACATGTTTAACTTAAACATGACTGCATTGCATTGTGTTTTACAGCATGCGATCACGGCAAGTTTGGTCCCAACTGCTCCTCCCCCTGCCGTTGCCTACACGAGGCTAACTGTAACCATATATATGGAAACTGTCCTAATGGCCAATGTGCGCCTGGTTGGATAACAAGTAACTGTAGCATTGGTAAGATTAACAAGTGTCTATTGGTATCGGCTAAATGATCGATTATATTGTTATTATCATGTTTATACTAAACACACATTCAGATCAATGTCTTATGTAACGGACAATATACTCTTCAAATTCTCATAAACATTACTCGTGTCCACATAACGTAGTAACATTATTTCTTTGGTTTGAAATTTACAACCCATTTGCGACCCATGAATGTCTTGTATAATAATCTCCCTGCCACTGAGTACATGCTGAAGTGTATAACTATGATTGCGTTAATTGTCCTAATGACGAATGTGTCGCTGGGTGTATTCATAATAACTATATTATATATATATTATACTAGCATTGGTTAAATTAACAAGTGTTAATTTAAAAGGAAATATTCCAAAATATCGTTGGTATGGAGTTCACGATGTTGTGTTTGCTCGCAAAACCTGTATATCGAATGATATTTACAAGTTAACGTAATATCCGTATATTATAGACATGACAATGATTACTACTACTGTATGCTAATAATGACAGTCTCTGTCCTTTACATAAAAAAGAAGTCGAGTATGCGGTATCGGTTACGTTATTTATTCATTCATACAACCGTTGCAATTGTTGCAACCGTTGCTACCGATTCTCTACAAGAAAATATTTAACATAACATACAAATACAATCAAAATCTTCCAAATATAGAACCATGTCATTCTCATGCAATGAAATGATAAATCTAAATGGCTAACAATAATATGTTATATTTTAAAACACAGTGTGATATAAAGGAACTATAATTTACATCCTTTTACAACCTTATTATAAATATATTTAATACAGAAACTAAATTATTTACCGACGATAGGTTCCTCGTTTTTAAACAGGTAACTTTATTCTTGTTTATGTTACAAAATATATGACGTTGACGCAATAAAACGTTTAATATGACGTCGCGCCAAAATGGACGCGGGAAAATAAATGACGTTTACGTCTTTTACACTAATAAAGTTATTAATTCTACTAAAATTTACAACCATAAGTTCATCATCGGTTGTTTCCTCCACTTTTACAGCATGCGGTCAAGGTATGTTTGGTATCAACTGCTCCTGCACATGCCACTGCGACACGTGCCATCACGTCAATGGATCGTGCAATATGTCATCCCAATGTCACGATGGGTACAGGATGGATAACGGTTTCTGTAAACGTAAAGAATCAGTGTTTACATTTTTTTTTCATATTCACTGTTACATAGTAAGTTGCTGAGTGTCTTTTTTAGTCTAAAATACTAAACACGCACGTACATACGCGCCACGACACATGCATTACCTTGACACTGTCTCTAATAACTGTTTCAATAACCAATGTTCACTTGGGTGAACTCCAAGTAACTGTAACGTCGGTGGGATTTCTATTAGTTGAAACCTATTTATTTTAGCTCGATTGCATCAAAAGGGTAAAGAGAAAGCTACTATAGCGCTGTTAATATTTTAAGTCCGTAGAATAATGTTACAAAAGCTGGATATGTTTATTATTGGTATTGAAATTTCGTACTTTCTTACAGAAAATTCAGAATCATATAATTTGTTAAACGATTAATTTCTCATAAAAATTATTTTTTGAATGTTAGTTATATGTTTTGTGTACAATTGTTATGGATATTTTGAACAGACAAATGAACAGCGACGCAATTATTTTTAAGTTTTTGTTTTAACTATTTCTTGATTAATATTTTACTTTCTCGAACTCTACAATATTCCTCTTTAAATAATTTAATGACGTAATTTTATTTCGAGTTTTCAGTCTTGTAGTGTTGCTATTGAAATTCATCGCTTTAAATTATTGTTGATAGGATTTTTAACCAAATCTAAGTACCGCTTTATCCATTTCTCATTTATATGATATGATTACAATCAAATGATATACCTTAGATTGTTTTATATATTTATATATTAATATATAAACCTCACTCTGAAAAATTGGGCTTCATGTGCGTAAAGTGTAATCCCATATTAACCTGCGTAGTCCGCACAGCCTCATCACGGACGGCACTTTCCGCTTGAACTGGAATTGACTTCAAGAGAGTTTCTTTAAACAAAACAATCCATAAAAGCGTAAAATGCCGTCCCATATTAGCCTGTGTGGACTGCACAGGCTAAATGGGGGTGACATTTTACGATCATGCATTTAGCACAGTGTTCCCAGAATGAGGCTCATATGTATATATTAATATATTACTATAGCCTGCCAACCGAGATCATACGGACAAAACTGCTCCATGAACTGCCACTGTGACACGTGCCATCACGTCAATTGTTCTTGCTCAATGTCTATTCAATGTCACGATGGGTTCAGAATGTATAACGGTTTCTGTAAACGTAAAGAACAATTGTTTTCATTTTTCAACTTCGATGTTTTTGCTGTCTGTTTAGAATCTAAAATACCACACGCGCACGAATATTCAAGGCACACAATACGCTGTAGTTCCCAGATAAATTACACATGTATTGATACATTTGGTAACTTGCAGCGCAAGAAGAGACAAGAGGGAGCAATACCTTTCTCGCTGGAGTTGTTGGTGGTTGCATCGCAGCTATAGTTATTGCCATTGGTATTGCTGGCGTAATTGTGTGTTACAAGAGGCGAAAACGTGAATCGTAAGTTAATATTCAATGTTATATGATTTAAGTATAAACGTTTGATTGACGAAAAAGTACAAACAACATTTTCCAATTACAAAATTGTACAGGCGAAATGTTATCAATGATTTAATTTCAGCAGGTCAAAATGTCAAACTGGATTATCTATACCTTCGAAAATAGAGACAAGTTTGGACGAGATTGATCGAGCTAAACATTGTGAACATGTCTCCGTCGAGGATACAACACATATCAGTTCTAAGGGTATTTGGATCCATGTTTGTAAAATTTAAGTGCATGTAGATTACTATTGTTCATGGTTTATGACTATAAGTCTCCGCGAAACCATGACACCACTATGCATGCACGTCCATGCTCACAACTTACATCTATACATTTAACATATTCCGATTTTGCTATGCAGTTATATAATATATCAATGTCGATTGTATTGAAGCTAGCTTTTGTATGGTTTGTGTGTGTTTTATATATCGATGGATTCAATTTTTTGATGCTGAAATTTTTGCCTTGTGTTGGAAAATCAACAGATGCAGAGTGTGATGACCCCGATTACTACAGCTTTAAGACAGTTGCTCCTGGGATCAAAGTCCATGATCTCTGGGATTACATTCACAACAAAAGTGATTCAATATTCTTTGATGACGAGTTTAAAGTAAGAAAACTAAAATGAAAAGTGTTTCAAAATTCTTTGATGACGAGTTTTAAGCAAGGACAATAAAATGAAAAGTGATTCAATATTCTTCAATGACGAGATTAAAGTAAGAAAACTAAAATGAAAAGTGATTCAATATTCTTTGATGACGAGTTTAAAGTAAAAAAACTGAAACGAAAAGTTTTTCAATATTCTTTGATGACGAGTTTTAAGCAAGGAAACAAAAAATAAACAATTACAGTATACACTGTCAATAATTATTCCAATTGTTATTTTTTTTATTATAATCGCTCTATTATTGATTGTAGAAATTGCGAAGCGGGCTTTTTCATAAGCACGACAAAGCATCGGCTGAAGAAAACAGGGGAAAGAACCGCTACAAGAAGATGTATGCATGTAAGCGATTTTGTCACTGCATTATCGTTCGGGTCAATAAATACTTCGAAAGCTAACTTCTTGGAAAATTCATAGCGAACTTAGTCAATTTTACAAAACTACACACACAAATGTTACGTACTTGTATTATAAATGATGTATTATTGCGCAATAGGGGTCTCAAAGGTTCACCTAAACCATATGAGACACGCTCTGGGAAAACGGCGCTTAATGGATCTGCGTGAAGTGTCTCCCCAGATTAGCCATTCAGTACGCACAGGCTAATTATGGACGACCCTTTCAACCTAAAGTGGAATTTAATTAAAATATACCATAAAACAATAAAGTATGATAGCTGATCTGCCCGTGTGAACTGCACAGGCTAACTTGGGACGATACTTTACGCTCAGGCATTTAGCTCAGATTTCACAGAACGAAGATTATATATATTTTCAGACGACCATAACCGTGTGCCCTTGACAAAAGAGTTCGAAAGAGATTCCGAATACATCAACGCGAGCTTTATACACGTTCATATTTTTTCGGTTACAAAAATAACACAAAGGAACTATAAGGAATCTCTATTATTAATACAAATACAAATACTACTACTACTACTACTACTAATACTACTACTATTACTACTACTACTACTATTTCTACTACTACTACTACTACTACTACTACTACTACACGTACTACTACTACTACTACTACTACTACTACTACTACTACTACTACTACTAGTAGTACTACTACTACTACTACTACTACTACTACTTCTACTACTACTACTACTACTACTACTACTACTACTACTACTACTACTACTACTACTACTACTACTACTACTACTACTACTACTACTACTTCTACTACTACTACTACTTCTACTACTACTACTACTACTACTACTACTTCTACTACTACTACTACTACTACTACTACTACTACTACTACTACTACTACTACTACTGCTATTACTACTACTACCACTACTTCTACTACTACTACTAATAATAATAATAATAACAATAATCATCATAATAATAATCATAATACTTAGTATTAAAATAATTGAGTCCAAATAGTTTATTCTTTTGCAGGTAAATTATTTTAGAAGATAAAGAAACAATATAATGAACTAATTAAAATTAACTGTATAATAATAATAATAGTAATAATAAAAATAATAGTGATGATAATAATTATAATAATAATAATAAATAATAATAATTACAATACTAATACTACTACTACTACTACTACTACTACTAATAATAATAATAATAATAATAATGATAAAATGTTGAAATAATTATAGTAACTGAGAACGTTGTTTTTATTCTTTTGCAATTTAGGGATTCCAGAAAATAAAGAAATTCATCGCTTCTCAGGGTAAGGGATGCATCGTATTAGTGATTTAAACAAACGCGAAAGCATTCTTTTTTGTTTATATGCCAAGTAACGCGAATCGCGTGCTAACTGAATAAATTCAGCCTCGTTCTGAGAAAACAGGACATTATGGATGTGCGTTAAGTGCCGTCGCAGACAAGCCAATGCGGTCCGCACAGGCTTATCAGGGACGACACTTTCGCCCAGAACGGATTTTCAGTAAGAAGAAAGTTCCTTTGAAAGAGAAATTGCATTAGCGGAAATTGTAGGACTGCACAGGGATAATCTGGGACGACAATTTACGCAACATGCATTTAGCCCATTTTTCTGAGAATGAGCTTCAATAACTCTAACAAAATGTATTGAATCGATATCGATAACAGCTAACCGGTTTTAATAATGAACATGCCACATGTACCTTTAAAGCGAGATTATACGATTTTTTATATGTGTTTAATTGTAATATATTGATAAAATATGTTACAATAACACAAAATAGGCAAGACAAATTATACATTAAAGCCGAATTTCATAAAATGCAGCAAAGACAAATTAGCGCCCCGAGCGATTGTGACGTACATATTTTCCTACAATAACCGAAGCATTCGTCTTTTTATTAGGATCGGAGTTAGTGTTCGTGTGTCGTATGAATAGATATCGTTGCAAGAATGTGAAATGAACCGTTAAACTAAGTTTAGATTCACATCGTACATGTATGGTATACATGCTGGCGAATTCGACTGTACAGCCGTTTTCAATTTCAGAATTTAATATCTGGCTTATTTCGCATTTTTCGACACATGTTCTTCTTAACTTGTATTTTTCTTTATATTGAAATATATATATACTAAGTTTTTTTTACACATTTTATATAAATTCATAAATATTTGACAAAATCGTATAATCTCGCTTTAAAGGCGCCACTGAAAAAACGCTGGAGGATTTCTGGCGTATGATATGGCAGCAGAAGGTTGACAAGATAGTGATGTTGACAAACCTGGTCGAAATGGGAACGGTAGGGGCTTTATAGTTGCTGCTGATTGTACTTGTGATATTAGAGTCAGCATATGAACACTACTTTACATCAAACTGATTGTATAAGGGATATAAGAGTAAGTTTTTAAACATTATCTTACACATGTCCTTTAATGACATACATATTTGTACATGTCTATATATTTTGTAGTTTATGTAATGGGAGCGGAATATTGATTGGTTTACATATTTATATGCCAAGAGGAAACGTAGTTTTCTTTCCGGCACATTTTGGCGTGGATTGTGAACATCTTAGACTTCTAAACACGGATAAATATTGTGTTAATAATTATGATCATAGAGTGTTACATTGGTTCACATGACGTATTATAACGCAGCTGAAATGTCTTCAATATTGGCCTGAGGAGCTGAACGGTGTCTGCAAGTACGGGCGTGTTGACGTCAAATACGTTGATGTCGTGGAGATGGGCGATTACAATATTCCAAGTTACGAAGGTGTGGATTAGTTGGTTATCGTTATATTTACTAGACTTGTCTGCTTAATTCGGCAAACGCGTTCTTAAGTGTACACATAAGTGTTGTATCAGATGACTTAAACACCAGCGATAAACTAACCTTACTTTGATGAATCCTTAAATTGATACATAACAATTTATGTTAATATGAACCTCGCTCTAACAAAACGGGGAATAATGCATATGCGTACTCTCTATATAGGGATCGGTACAAGCTAATTTTACCGGTATTATAGTCAACGGAGTCAACGGTTATATTCAACGGGGGACCAGTTAACGTAAAGTGTCGTCCCATATTAGCCTGTGAAGTCTGCACAAGCAAATCATGGACGACACTTTCCGCCTGATCCGGATTTTCTCAAAAAGCGACTTCTCTTAAACGAACAATTCCATAAAAGCGGAAAGGTTCGTCCATGATTTGCCTATGCGGACTGAACAGCATAATCTGGGACGATACTTTACGCACATGAATAATGCCCAGTTTTCCAGAACGAGGCTCATATGAAAATTGTTTTTGTAAATATGTTTATATTGTTGGTATCTGGGACAACAGGAACAGGATACGAGGGTAGTAAAGCAGTTTCACTTCAAGGTGTGGCCAGACAAAGATGTTCCCGACACGGCCTGGTGTCTTGTTGACTTTTGGAGAGCGGTGGACACTCGGGATGAACAACCATCACCAATCCTTGTTCACTGCAGGTAAAATAATATCATCACATGCTTTAACCAGGTCATCTTCCTCCGCATAATGTATTTGATTATAGGAATTTATTACAACAGAAGTGACGTCGTCAGGTTGAAAAACGATAGGCGAATGGCCGCGATTTTCTATATCTATTTTCAGTCCTTGTTTTTCACCTCGTATGATTCTAAAAATATAAACTAACGTATTTTTGGCTACTCCGTGGTCTTTTGGTTCTAACGGACCCATTTTACTTCATCAGCCTTATTATCAGGAAGTCCTGTAAGATGTGGCCGTACATTTAAAATTGTTCTGACACCGGATGGCTGTGCCGCGTGTTAATGCTGAAAACATTGAGTATGTGTCTTTGGCAAACGGTACCTCCTGTTTCCCAATGTACAGGAAGCCTCTGCAACATGCAAAAAGCACCGCGTACATAACATGAGTTTCGAGCCAACGGGTTCCTCACAGTCAAGGCTTTGCCATCTGCATCGGTATTCGCATCTGCCCCCATCAAGTATGGATTGATTGCATATCATGGGGCATCGCACGCACATGTTTTGCCTGCAAAAGAACATGCTGTTGCTTTTCCTTGTGCACTAGATTGTCTTCAAAGTTAGAGTCTCTTCTGAAGGCTACCGTTGGAGGGTCCGGGAGGTTTAATGCGGTCTGATGTGTACATTTTCGGAAAATGTTTCCGGTGTATGTATCCAACATTTGGTAGCGCTTTTTTTAAATTAATCACGAGTGGGTTTGTTGAAGAGCGCGTTGTGTATGTTTTTCTGCGTATCACATCTTCTTGTGTTCTTTCTGCTTGACCTTACTCGTTCTCCACAAATCAATAATTGTCGTAAATTCTGTTCACGAGTTTCTGTTTGATTCCCAGCTAAGTATGTTTTCCGCCTCGAACAATCTAGATGTGTTGAACATTAAAAGCATTTCTCTGCTACGTGGAACACACGTGTACAACGTAGTCGCCGTAAATATGATACTCGTAGATCGATGCATGGTCCATCATGTCATGAGTTACAGATGTTTTATCAATGTTGTGTTTCGCAGATTTAACGATTATCAAGAACATAAACAATAACAAGACTTGCGTAAAAATGTAAATAATACAAATATACAATATGACAGTGTAGGAAAAAACATCATTTTAAAATAATACACAATGAGGTCATATACATATCAATTAATCTAACTGAAGTTGGACTATTTCATTACAGCGCTGGTGTTGGGCGAACAGGAACATTTATTGCTCTTGACAACCTCATTTCACAAGCAAAGATGGAGAAATGCGTGAGACCTTTCCAGATGGTCGAGGCTTTGCGAGAACAAAGGGTCAGCATGGTCCAGACAAAGGTCACGTGATAATTACGCTTTTTTGAATGAATATTTGCGATAATAAAATAATACGTTCGTGGATCATAGAATACATAAGTTAATCATAAAATGCATATGTGACTCATATAATGCATACGTGAATCATATAATATATACGTAAATTATAGAATGCATACGTGAATCCTAGACTACATGCGTGAATCATATAATTCATACGTGAATCATAGAATGCATACGTAAATGATAGAATATATTCATGAATGATAAAATATATACGTGATTTAAAAATAGACGTGAATCATATAACACATACGTGAGTCATAGAATACATACATGAATTATATAATACATATGTGATTTTCAGAATGTATACGTTAATGTTAGAATATAGATATGATTTCATGAGACATATACACATTTGTTAATCTCCCTCCAAGAAACCAAGTACTGGTTCTACCCTGGAAACGAACTCGATATCGTGTTAATTAGACTAAGGTTTTCGATGTAACTGAGCTAAAAATAGACTTAAATTATCTAAACTTATCACGTTCACATATAAAATATATGTTTATATTCCAATTATTGAATATGTTATACAGGACCAGTACGTCTACCTACACGAAGCCCTGGCAGAGGCTCTCCTGATGGGGACACACCACGTGACGACCGGACAGTTCGAACGTGTCTACAACTACATGATGGGCCGTAACAATGACTCGACAGCCACCAGACTAGAACATCAGTTCGAAGTAATTTATAGATAATAATAGATTACTGCAATATCGCTTTTTAACGTAACAGGTAAGGCTGAGAATAACAAAAATGGCGAGGCTTGTGGGGAACTTGAGCCAAAATATTTCTTCCTATTTTGTAGCTTATTGTTCTTTCAATATATTACATCTTGTTATCAAAATAGTTTGTTTTGTTGCACCTGATTCTATTTTACAAAAATAATGTCTGTTATGGTTGATTCTGAGTAATATTATCTGCCCCCAAACATTGACTGGTATAACAGCTTCCTATTGACTTGATATAAACATATATAAGGTAAATAGTAATGTATGAATGATAAAGTATTAGTATCGTCGGTAGTATACTTTGAACAAAACGGAATGTAGCCGCCGTGCCCGTCTATAATTCGGTCTTCCTTAACGTGTGCGTTCTTTGTAACCTACGGTTCATGTTATTCCCAATGTTATTGTTTAGCAATAATAAATTGTAACTATATTTGACGGCGAGTAAACAAGCTCAATGGAAATGTTAGAATGAAATAGTGGCATTATTTTTATTCAACTGAATTCTTAGTTGCTGCGAAACATTCCGCTTTATCTGCTCATTGATGAAAAGTGTTCAAGTTCCAGTCTTGATGCTATTTCCTCTTTATTATTTGTGTATATTAATTCACTTCTAAGTGAATACCCACTTTCTTGGTTAACACAACGGTTTTATTGGTTTCTTTCCTAATCAAGATTCACAAATCAACGCAATTTTATAATTAACAAGGCATAGAAAACTAAATAAAGACTACATATATCAATATAAAGCTAACTTGCTGCATACGATCTTATTTTTTTTAAAGCACGTGTCATAACAATGAAATGTTTGAAATGTTTACGATGTCAATTTTCATATACGTTCCTTATTTTGAATAAATAAAAGACAGTAAATTTTATAGATATCACAAGATTTCTTCACATTAATTTACAACTCCAGTTAGTGAGACAAAGTGTGGCACATCATCCAGTAGAGATACAAGAACTTTCCAGTCAAGAATCAGAATACGGCAATATTGAGACAGTCGGGACTGAACGTAAGGCGCTTTACAAATGTTTGAAGAATGAATTATGTTTGCTTAATACGCAGTTTATGTGTACTGAGTTGATTCTCGCGCTATGAAAACGGGGCCTAATGCATATGCGAAAAGTGTAATTGGCAACCCTGATAAACCTGTGCGGCCTGCACATGCTTAACATGGGACGACACTTTGCGCACATCCATTCAGCCCCATTTAAAGATGTCATGCTTTGTGTTTACATTTGCAGTGCACGCTTATCGACCTCAACTGAATAGAATAGGGGAACAGCCAATTGAAATAAATATTCCCGTAAGTTAATTATCGTTACCGTTTCATGTAATGTCGTCTAAATACATGAAGTATTAATTTAATTTTAAGATTTTTACCGCTCATAGATTCCAAAGAAGGTAGAATTCCTCTTAGCCTTATTCACCTTGTTCTAGACTGCGCGTAAACGTAATGAAATATGTTTTTATGCGTTTTAAATTTCACGTAAACTGAAAGTAATAATGTTCGATTAAACTATAAAATATTTGTCTGAGCTTTAAACATGTTGATGTTGGCTTACCGTTTAATTAGTTTTTTATATTAATAACTCATTTTATGTACAAGTAGGAGACAAATGTGTGCTTGGTAATGATAAACGATTTAGCCGCGTTCTTGGAAAATTAAGGTTAACTGGGCTTAATACATGGACGAACACTGTCATCCCAAGTAAGCATGTGTAGTCCGAACATGATAATCAGAGACGACACTTTCCAATTTTATGTTTTTCTTCGAAAATATGTTTTTCTTGGAGAAAATGCAGTTAAGGCGGAAACTGTCGTCCCTGAATCGGGTGTACGCACTAAAAAGGTTTGACTGGGACTTCACTTAACGCACATGCATTGTGCCTAGTGTTCCAAGAACGGGGTTTAATTGATTGTCTCATTCGAACACTGTCCAATATGTATATTGCACAGACTTTCAGTTCAAAGAATGGAATATGTGTGGTTAGCAGACCGACGGAACCGCAGCTGTCGATGTTTTGGTCACATCTGCAACAACGTGGTTCAGTTACGCTGATCGATATTGCATCGAATGAAATTGAAATGGTACTTACTTTTTTTTTATTGAATTATTGTTTACTACAAACACAGCAAACAAATGAAAGCCATTAATTCAATAAGACACTTTACATTTTAGCCTCGTTCTTGGAAAACTGGGCTAATGTGCGTAGAGTGTCGCCCCAGATTAGCCTGTGTAGTTCGCATGGGTTTATTAGGGACGTCACTTTCCATTTTAATGGTATTTTTCGTTTAAAAGAAGTCTCTTCCGAAGAAATATTCCGGTTTGCGGACTCACTGGGGGCTGACGAGGTCAAATCGTAGTCCGTTTCGCTACGACGTCGGGTATAGGTTTTACTACGAAAACATTGTGTAAATACACTACTTAATCAGGGGAGTTTCATCTTTTCTGGTGTTTATGGATTAGAGAACGGAACATCCAGTAATAGTAGGTACTTATTTTCAATAACAAACTAATAACAAATACGCGTAATTGCAACCTTTAAGTTTATTTTAAGCTAAAATCGAAATATTTTGATTTGAAGCAATGTATAAGGTGGTTATTCTGTTAAAATAGCTAATTACGGTAACTTAAATTAAATAAAACTACATGTTACTTTGATTCAGTGTACATAACACATTTTAAAGTGCAAAACAGGTTACGAACATATTTTTTAATTATTCAAATGCTTTTTTTCGAAGGAAATTACAAGTCACTTTATGTATAGGTTTCGCACAGAGTAGGTATTGGTTGCGCAACGAAGTACAAATATAATGTATAGGTTGCTCAACGAAGTTTCTGTATCCGTTTCAGGACAAATCACATGCAGTTTGCAGTTACTGCAGACTGCCATTTCCCAGTGCAAAAGATGCCGTGCTTCACTGTGCGCATGAACATCCAAACGAAAAGGTTGAACCCGGTAAAAGCCGGCAGAGTCCTGGTATACCGTCACTACGCCGGCACTCACCGGGACTATACCGGCATCAGACCCCGGCAGAGCTGCGGCAACGCCCCGGTTTAACCGGGGACAACCGGGACTCCACCGGGAAAGTATTCAAATGTTTCATACCGGTTGTTCCCGGTACAGTCCCGGTTGTTCCCGGTGCCAAGCCGGTCGTTGCCGGTCCTACCCGGTGAATCCCGGTTCATCCCGGAGGTATTAAACATTTTAATACTTTCCCGGTGGAGCCCTGGTGGAGCCCCGGTTGTCCCCGGTCGTCCACGGTTCATCCCGGTGGAGCACCGGTTCATCCC
The DNA here is from genome assembly GCF_020536995.1 of Dreissena polymorpha. Lineage (NCBI taxonomy): Eukaryota > Metazoa > Mollusca > Bivalvia > Myida > Dreissenidae > Dreissena > Dreissena polymorpha. The sequence goes on along the minus strand of NC_068362.1, from coordinate 80,283,049 downwards.
GGTAGGGCCCCGGTTCAACCCGGTAGATGCCTGATCACGCACTGGGGCTCCGCCGGCATCATAGTGAGACTGGGCCTTAACCGCATTGTAACACGAGGTAAATTTACCGGCTGTCATGTACGCAGTAAACAATAACCTGTGACAGAACCCACTGCCACACCTTTACAACAATATATTGGTTATGCAATTGCGGATTTGTGCCATTGGGGTCCTACTTTCCATACCTTACGGCTGTTACAGGTGTGGATTTTACAGGTAAAATCATGTATACGAACATGAAATTCATCTCAAAATTAGTTGACGATAACCGATTTTCAAGAAAATCGCTTTGATATATATACAATGTAAAAATCAAATTCCGTATGAGATAAATTATGATCGAAGTTGGGACATGGGATTTACTTTGACATAAGCAGAGTTTTGAGATAAGCGAGTTGGGGATAACGAGAATCGAATGTTATTTGATAAAGAGTACCGTATGCTGAAAATCTATCGTCGGTCTGTATCAAAATGAACGTATAAGGGATTGTCACGAGGTTAAGATGCGTCATTTTTATTGAGACCGACGACATTAGGTTATCGACTCTCAACTGTCATCTTATATTATATGGATTTTCGAGTTTAATCGTTTCATTTGGCCTAGTCGTGAATTTAATTATATCATAATAATGTGCAATACAATGTCGACTGTGCGCTTCGAATCATGTTGTGCCGTTGTTACTACCTCTTCCTCAAAGGAAACATCCAGCCACTCCATGACTCTGTATTAACTTTTTTTTCTTTATTTTGCCTTCGAGAGATAACCAATACGTCTTCTGTGAGAAACGCATACACGCTAAAGCGTTGTCGTAGCGAGGCTTATACGTATACTGTCAGAGACATGATCATGCTTAATAATAATATTTAGCCTTTATTTCTGATAACTGAGTCACCCTACACATTTCTAAACACACCAGTGGCTTAACGATACATAGATCAATATGGAAATTGTAAAATTGTGTCAATTAAACACAGTTGTAAACCTTAATTGCATTTTTAAAAGTGAAACTTGACTTTGCTTTGAAAATCAGCGGTATATTTCATGTTTAACCGCATAAACCAGACACATCTTTGATTATAATTTGATGTAACAAACCTATGAAATGTCATTATGCTTAAATTCAGAGTTTTGTTATTAGAAAAGCATGATCTTACATGTTTAAAACACAATTTTCGACTAATACTTTCTCGATGTCATATGTTTTTAAACAATGTTTTCGTAGTAAAACATATACCCGACGTCGTAGCGAAACGGACTACGCTTTGACCTCGTCAGCCCCCAGTGGGACTACACATGCTAATCAGGGACCACACTGTGCGAATTAAGCCTAGTATTCCCAGAACGTAGCTTATGTTATTAGAACAACGTTTATGATACACCGTACATTAATATATTGATTGTGTTAATTGCACTTATCATGTGCATTTAATGGGATAACAAGTTTCTTCTTAACAATAGACCGTTCCAAGATCGATAAATTGACCGCCGCCATATTGTCAGTCACGTGACTGACCGCCATTACACTACTGCCAACTTCTGCGAGTCAGCGATTCCAAAAGCCAAAGACGTAGCGAATACCCGCTTCGCCGATGTCGGATAAATAAATTACTTAATGAATTATTTTCAGACGATTATCACATTTTTGTTGTTGAATTGATTGTTTGAAGTTTAGATTGATTGTTACAAATAAAAATAATAAAATGCTCTAGTGTGTTTGTTTTTTTGTGTGTGTAAACAAGTGGTAATCATCGGCGAAAATTTGTCGGTTCAGTCGCTCATATTATTTTGATTAGACATTTTACTTATAACTTGTTACAAACATTTCACGCATGTATTGTTGTGTTGATTTTAAAAGCCGCAACTTCAAGCAGATTATACTTATTAAAGATTCTCGCGCAATTAATTAACGCTAATTGTTTGAAATGGGTAAAACTATATACTCTAAAATCATAACATATTGTATTAAGTATGGTATATTTGATACGCCTTCCATTATTTTTCTTGTTCTAACTGAAATCAGATATAAACAAATTGTTGTTTGGATTAAGATTTTATTTTGTGTGCTGGAATTATGTCTCGTACAAAAACCCGAACTTTTGGGAGAGTGATATTGATCTTGACGATCTTTTAGGAGATTATATGAAAGATGAAGAGAAAGTGAATATATCTAGTTGAGTAGATTTTTATCTTTGGAATCATTTAACAGCTATTAAGCTAAAAATCTTAAAAAATGTATTTTATAGGTGTTCGCAGTAACGCAAAACATATGGATAACGACGCTTGTTAAGTCAATTAATCGAAACAAAACTCCGGGAAAAAACACCTAAATAATATTTCAAAAATATATTATTTAGTGCCAAAATAATTTATTAATACATTTATTGGCATCTTAAAAAAGCTCGTCATTAGCATCAAAGTAAAGATTATCTGAAGACTGAAAGGCCGACAATTTGACACAACAAAGAGCTCTATGCGTAAGCCGTATTATTTTTTGCAGAAAATCTTCAATAAATTACAATAGTAATACATCTAATTATAAAAATATAATTATGAATGACATGAGTACGTTAATGTGATAAACACGTGAGTGATAGAAAGTGTAAGGGGTGCATTGAAAATAAACGTACTACAAAGCCCTATTAAAAGCGAAGTGCATGACAGTATTTACATGTAATTTTAATTTGATGGGTTTTGTACAAAGAATGACGCTATTGAGGAATATTAACATACAACTGAAAAACACAACTTTACATGATGCAAATTGAACTGTGTATTCATGTTTATTGACAACTTGTTACTAGTGAGTATGAGTGGCAAATATGTAACATTTTAACACACATATATCTATATACATATTTTTTTATAAACATTATTTACCCCCGTTGGCGTCAAATGTAATTTCTTGTTAATATGATGTCGTTCGTGCATTGCCGTAACATTAAATCTTCATACGAAATGACGTAGTTTTAATTAACCGATTCCCGCTAAATACGTCAAATGTTATGATTTTAGGTAAATTTTATAATTATCAGAAACTTTTTTTCATAAATTAAACCAGGGATTCAACGGGCTAGTATCTTAACGGTGTATAATTTCTGATATTCTATATTGGACATAACTTTTAATTTGTACAATATGTAACATATCTAATGTACGCAACTGTTAAATATGTCGGAGGTAAAATATTAAACCAAATGACGGCTTAATACTACCAGAAAGAGAAGACATGGTGGCATCATCAATTGTGTTAAATGACCAGACTGTCATCTGCCACCCAGTGTGGTTTATGATATCCCGGGATGACACCATGTTGTTAGTTGAGTCTGGATAATATCTGATCAAAACGAGATCGGATTATGCAGAACAAACGGGCAATTCAACAATGGAATGCAAAGGATTACGCGATTGTTAGATTGATGCAAATAATCAAATGATGAATATTGCATTTAATTTAATTAAATGTTTTTTTTAATGTGTCAACGTGTTTATTTTTCTAGACAAATTCCCCCCAAAATGCACGTTTTTCAAACATTTTTTTCTGTTATAACACTACCTTAACATCTCCTCTAGCAGACAAACTTTATTTCATACAATTTGCATGCCAAACAAAAATGTTTTACAAAAAGAAAGAAATTCATCCGTTGAATAATCGGCGCTCTCTTATATATGTTACCGGTTGTTAGGCAGTAGTGTAATGGCGGACGCGGAGAGTATTCAGGGGAGATAATTGGGTAATTACTAAATTCTGGAACGGTCTATAAGGTTACAATATACTAAATACTCGTTTCATGTAGGGCTGTACTCTCTAAAAAAAATATCATAGTTGACCCGAAGGCATGTTTTACATCTTAAACTATTGTTCGGGTTTTATCTTTCGGAGATAATGGTAGGGCATAAATAGGTGTTCACGACCGAATCCCTGAAATATGATAAACTTGGAGATTTTAGTAAAGCATTGCACTGAAAAAGATTACATTCCACTAAGAAACGGCCGAAAAAAAAGTTGAAAAAACAGTCGATTTTGATTAGCGTCAAGTTCTTTTTTGGTTTGAACATGACATATCTTTTTTATTGCATAAATCGATTCCGCGTAGAATTGCCTTTAAGAAAAGGTATGGTTATGGGGATCTCTATGTGCAAAATATTGCATTAATTGCGCCCAAAGTTGTCGCTTTTACATTGAATTATATAGGGAAACTATTTAGTATATTGTGACCTAAACGCAAACCTGGCCTAGTCACAAAAAAGCTGTATTTACAGAAAATCATTATTTTTGGGGTGGGATATTACGCGTTTTGGCAAATTTCACGGTATAAATGCTTGTGTTTCATGAATTTAAGGAGCATTGTGAGTTTTAAAAAAAAGCGTTTTCAGAGGAAAATAAGAGAAAAAACGTACACAAACTCGTATTGAGCATCTCAAATCGCAACACTTTGTGCTGAAAGAACTCATGAACACGTTTTAATAGTTGTTTACTTCTTTTTCTACACAGCTTGTAACAATATTCCAGTATTTTGACCGATTGTTATTATTTAGGGTAATCGTTTTACTCCTGAACGCCCGTTATAAATCAAAGCTCCGACCGCGAAAGCCAGATGGCTTATCGGGCGTTATAATAAAATGCATTTTCAAGCATTTCTACGTGAAAGATCGGTCTGAAATTCGGCATGCACATAGAAAATAGGTTTATAAGTATCAAGAAGTGCTTGTTTTTCGGATGTGAATAGTAAACGTTGTCTTATAGGTTACAATATACTAAATACTCGTTTCATGTAGGGCTGTACTCTCTAAAAAAATATCATAGTTGACCCGAAGGCATGTTTTACATCTTAAACTATTGTTCGGGTTTTATCTTTCGGAGATAATGGTAGGGCATAAAAAGGTGTTCACGACCGAATCCCTGAAATATGATAAACTTGGCGACTTTAGTAAAGCATTGCACTGAAAAAGGTTACATTCCACTAAGAAACGGCCGAAAAAAAAGTTGCAAAAAAATCGATTTTGATTAGCGTCAAGTTCTTTATTGGTTTGAACATGACATATCTTTTTTATTGCATAAATCGATTCCGCTTAGAATGACCTTTTAAGAAAAGGTATGGTAATGGGGGTCTCTATGTGCAAAATGTGCATTTATTTTCGCTCAAAGTTGTCGCTTTTACATTGAATTATATAGGGAAACTGTTTAGTATATTGTGACCATAAAACGTCACTTAAATGTTTGACTTAGTGAGAATATACGCTGATGTTCTTAATTATATAAGTATATTTAACAAAATGGCCATTTTTTATGTTTGCCTCGCCAGAAAAACGTACTCATAGAGAGAAAAGACGGGGAACATTTAGAAGACGGAACTGTATCTGTTATTAAAGAGTCGCTACACAACGGATTTGTTGAAATAACTTATTTCGTAAAGAAAAACGCGAACGAGGTATGTTTCAGATATAATTTAACCAGTTGATATGTTTTCAAATATATTATTTCTCCAAACATTCGAAAGCTTGTCTTCGTTCTTGTCAATAATAAAACAATCTACAACAATATGAATATCACAATATACAATCAATAAACCAACATTATTTTGTGCTCCCATTCACTCTTCCTGCTGTTAGTTTTTTTTATATCTGACTATATGTTTTATCGCCTCATGCAATCGTTAAAGTGCAAAACGTTAAAGCACAAACGTTGTATATCTCCACTTATGGCTAGCTGACTTAACTGGTTACTCATGCTTAATTCTTAACCGTGCCATGGGTATGTATGGAGAAGAATTCATTTAAGTTTTAGTATCTTGTTATCTTATTGCATGAATGTAGTTTATATATTACGTGCAATATATTTTCCTAATACTGTTTAAACCAAAACTATAGAGTAGCTTCGAGAAAACCATCAGACACTTTGTGTTGACTTCATGGAAAGGAGATGATACACAAACAGAGAGGACATCACTTCTCAAGATGATAGAGGCGGTGCGCACCTGGCAACCGGAAATGAAAGACGACGAGCCGATAGTAATACTTGACAAGTTAGTACAGTCTAATGACATCTACGCCTGGTTCTGGAAAAATAACTTGGTAACAAGCATGTATGTATAGTGTCATTCCAGTTAATTCTGTGCAGTTCGCACAGGGTAATAATGGACAAGAATTTCGTTTAGATGACACTTCGTTTGAAAGAAAAACTCCATAACAGCAGAAAGTTTCGTCCTTGATTATCCTGACTTGACTGCAAATGCTTCTCTAAAACGACACTTTACGCAAATGCATTAAACCCAGTTTTTCCAGAATGATTCTCATATTTCTATTCCCAACTATATGCTTACACAACAGATAGCTTTTACGATACTTAATGCCCGTAAAATGTTATCTCATTCAAGTTTACATATCTTGTTCATCTACGCTATGTCCGCAATACATGAGGATATCCTATATTCAATTATTTACAGTGCCTGTTTCCAGAAATGCGGTGTCGTGGCTGTTCTGATTAACGAGATTTATCGCATATCAGCACAGAATGGACAAATTAACATCTTAGAATCTGTCAAGACGATGGTGCAAGGAAATAGTCCTCTTATCCACAGCAAGGCATGTTTTTTGATAAAACCTTTTTCAATTTTAACTTGTGTTCGGACAATGTAAGTTGTAAAGAAGCTTTCTGAAATGATTGTTTCACATTTTTGAATGGTGTCCATATATATAAGACGCCCCGAAATATTAGACGCAGGGATCTTTAGTCTGGTAACAAGTTGCGTCATTGACTCCGATAATTACGGAAGAATGAAACTTTGTTTTGCTTTTCAAACTCACAATACAACAAATTGTATATATTTTGTAGATGCTGCTGAAGTTCTGCTATGACGTTATATTGGACTATGTGGAACAGCAAGTCACTAATCAGAACTATTAATACTAATTCTACTAAAAGACCTCTTTCCTTTATTAAAGCTTCTTGGATAGAAATTAGCTAACCTGGCGATGCTGGATTGAGTTTAAGGTTTGATAAACCAAGTTCAAGTTTGGATTATTTCTCACAAGAAAATGACACTTTCCTCTTGATCTGCCTGCTTGAATTAACTTTCTCTCACAGCGGTCACTGCTGTTGACTATAAAACGTCACCCGAATCTTTTGAATATAAAAATATTGATTGGTGATATGGAGAAAATAAGCCCACAGCAAACAGAGTAAAATATTTCTGAACCTTAAAAATATTACTGTGATTTTAATGAATGGGCTGAAACTACTGGCTGTTGTTGGTCTAAAAAAGCTGTTTTACGTAATTGGCAGAAATGTTACGGACAAAACCGTTCGAATATGAATTATAGTTTGAATGCTGTATTTATAGTGCCAACTTATAGTTTAATTTAGTTTTATTTTCATATTTGCTAATTTCTATAAGTATTTGTTTTAAAACATAATATTCTGTGTTCAGTTTATAATTTAAATCTTCTTAGGAACTATATAATAATATAAACTTAAAAGTACTTTCGTCTTCTATAACCCTCTTAAACTCTACATACATTAAATATTATATAGGAAGTATTTATATTCTGTTTTTGTCATTTAATTTATAACTATGCAATTGCCTACTGGACGTAATAAAGACAACTATCCAATCAATTTAAATATTTATTTTTTATTTCGGTAACAATAACTTCAGAAATGAAACGCGTCTGTGTCCTCTGTCTAAATCATTATCATCTATATTTAAATAAAGATTCCTCGATAAAGACATTTTTTTATTCAAATCAAATGTTCTACAGAGATGATCATCATACTTCTCTGTTCAGTGGTCAATGTACCGATTCCAGTGCTTCAAAGCATGACTGATGTTCTTTTCAAACGAATGAATACCGGCACCTCAAATACAGCAACTACGTTCTATATATATTTTTGATTGAAAATTATGAAAGATAAATTTACAAAATGTATTTGCACTTAGATACTTTGCAGGTGTTAATGTAACTCAATCACAAATGTTCATACGCGAAGGCACTGACATCAAGACATTGACAACATCGAGCTTTGCCAGATTAACCTCACTTTTAGCATTATCAGCCATTTCAAAGTCAAACCATGCAGCATCCTTAACCGATTGAAAAGTAACGTCGAGGAGCTGCTTATTGCATGATTTCCTATATCAAGCTCTGAGAGGTTCATAATTGACGAAAGCCTGGTTCAAGTCATCAAATAACTTAACGGAAACGTCAGCAGCGCAGTAAATTTTAATGGCCAGAAGGATGACTTCTTCGGGAAATCAGTTGGCGTCCTTTAGGTATCTATGCTCTCACCCTTTCTTTTGACCTTTCACTTGAGAAGAAAAAGCAGGGAACCCTTAAAGAGCACCAAACTATATCGGTGACAGACAAAGCTCTAACAGGGGACTCACAGATGAAATTGAACTCATGGGTGGCATCAGCAGAAGTTCATGACCTCACCAACAGACTGTCTGAAAGAGTAGGAGCATACGGAATTGAGGTCAGCAAGGTGAAGCCGAAGACAAAAGGACAAGTATCATGCCAATTAAAAGTTACGATGTTATTTAAAAGGAAAACATATTGCAACATTTAAAATATAAATAACTACAGACACAATAGCACGATAACCTGAATCATAACAACAAGTTTTAGGAAACTTGACGAAACAGGTGAATGAGCTTTACCAGCACAATTTTGCACAACAATTTGATTTTCCCAAAGTCACCTTAAGTACATTCAACACAATGACATTTAAAAATATTTAAAAACACAATACTTACAAAAAACTGAATGGTCATAACCTGTTAGATTAAAGGTTTGGAAATAACATATTTTGCTTTAACTACTAAATAAAGGACATGCTTGTTGAACAACGTTTAAAAATAACTGCTATATTTCTTTTCTTTTTTTTATTCAATATAAGACATAAAATATATACATGTATATGATCATATAACAAAGTGATACCATGTATCAGCAATAATGCTATATTTCGTATCGATTGGTAATGATGATAACACCATATTTATAAAAATATTTTTAAAAATAATACTATTGATTTTCCCAGGAAGGATCAGAGCGAACTTTAAAAAGGGCTTTTAAACACGCGGGTTATGCTAAACAGAAGGCAAAGTAGCGCGAAAAGCAGTTTTGGGTTGGCAAATGTTAGCGCATAAGTTGTAAATTGGGGAACACATTTAAAATAAATACAAACACACGTAATTGTTAGTGATGAATTTAACTTATTTTAATTAATATTAATATGTTTACCGTTCAATATCCTCCATTTCAGTTCAGTACTTGGTCAGAAAACTATAAAGCATGACAAATTTATTTTTCGGAGTATAAGACGCAACGGTTATCAGACACCAGTTTGTTTGCGTCTTATATTCCGGTGTTTCTTATTTAGGACAAAAACATTTAAGTGAGAATTTAAGATTTTTTAAAGTCAGTATCGCATAAAGCGCGAGTGATTAAAATTACCGGTAATTTGTTGGCTGTTTACCATGATTTTTTTATATCTTAAATCCGTATTGTTTACAAACAACTAAAAGAATAATATTACAGTTCTTTATATACATGCACCGCATCTTATGTTATAATTGCTAAATGGAATATTATATAAATATAGCTGTTTCTCGATGCTGACAATTTTACCATGATTAGATATCACGTGACGCGTCGAATTTTAGAACGAGGCTGAACGTGATCACTTTCTTTGCCTTTGTTATTCAAATAGCGGAAAATCTACGATTATAGTCCAGTTGATTGTAATTGATTTCGTTCGGCATTTCCATGCGCACTGTCAATCGTTACAATAACGTAAAACATATGCACACAGGCATGTGTTCAGTCAACAAATTGATAAGAAATAATAAATAAACAATATATATAATGCATTTAGTGCATACTTAATGCGAATAAAAACATGACCTGTTGTTCACAAAATAAATACTAAATGTCAAGTATTTGATCGTACCAGACAATAAACAAGTGGATTGTACATTTTAACAACAACGATAATGGTGATACTTTTACAAAATTTTCAAAATAAAATTAAATTAACGTTTGCATCTACCAGTCATTCCCAACGCTGACAAACTGAACAGATTTACCCATGCACAAGGAAATACATGGAAGCAAAATCATGTCTGTCTAATTCGCCGTGCTCAAACGACGAACATATTTATAGATTGCGTCGCGTTCCGACAAACGGCCTCAATGAATGTGCATTAAAGATCGTCCCAAAATAGCTTGTGCAATCGCACAGCTTATTCTGAGACTGTCACAGAACTTTCTGTTGTTAAGTTATTTTTTGCTTAAAGGAGGTATTTTCTTAGCAAAATTCTTATTAATGCACACTGTTTCAACCCTGATTAGGAATGTGCACTTTACGCTGCATTATGCTTCTGTTTTTTTCCAGAGCGATACTTCATTTATATTAATAATTTGAAACTCATATAACTGTGTCTTATCTTGACCATATATATCCAATTACTAACAACTAAAATTATTAAATTGCATAAGAAATATTAGTTTAACTACACATACAAAACACAAGTTAAAATAAAAGCTTAAATCGTTATGTACCGTATTCTTATTATTAAGCAGGGTGCTTTAGAGAACAAAAACCAATATTTTAACACTCCCATGACTGACTTTGTACAAAATCACTTTTGCATTGTTTGATTTACTGCAAAAATACTCCTTGAACCCCTAGCTAAAATATTGCTAATGGATACAGTGATCAAAAAGCCCACATAAAAAGCCGCTATAATACATTGCATCCGTAAAATGATTATAAGAAGAAACTTACCGATTCATTAAATTATTTTAAACTTTTAATGCTTTAATAAAGTTTTATAATGAAAGGCGTCTGCATTCAGAGTGTTGTTTATAAATATCAAGCATTTTTATACGCTTTGAGTGTTGTTCTTTATTTATGTATGTCCATGCCTATGTTTACGTATATTTATTCGATAAAGCACAAAATATGGTCCCATTTATTGTAAAACGATGGCATTCCATGCCCAGATTTCGAGGTGCGAAACATGTGCAGGACTTAACTTGGTGATCTTCTTTATGATCCCACTTAGACAAAGTTTTCTTCATTTGACCTAGGGACCTAGCTTTTGGATGTATGTATGATCATACTAGGCCACAGGGGAACATATTTTAACAGCGATATAGGAAATATAGCTCTGTAACAGAAAATATACAGTATGTCAGAAAATATAATTTTGTGACACAAATGTGTCGGAGTGTAAATAACGATAACTCTGAGACAGGCATGTATGTCATTGTAAGGAATGAGATATGTGCAACTTAAATGTATAAAATTGTAATGAAATATAACGCTGTCACTGAATAGTATGGGTGAGTAGGGAAAGATAATCCTGTAACTAAAATATATGAGAGAGAAAGAAAAGATAAATTCGTCACTCCTGTTTTTGGTAGTGCAAGAAAAAACAATTCTTTCACAGACTTGTATGGGGTTGAAAGGAATTATAACTCTTACAAAGATATGTATGGAAATGTAATGAAATATACCTCTACCACACAAATGTATGGGAGTGTAACGATAGATAATTATGTGATCAAAAAGTATGGGATAGTAACAAAAGAAACAACTCTGTAACTGAAATGTATGTGACTGCAAGGAAAGATAACTCGCTCACTGAACAGTTTGGACGAGTAAGGGAACATAACTATGTGACAGAAAAGTATGGGGGCGTAAGGAGGGATAAATATGTTCATGATCTTCTGAGACTTTAAGGAAAAATAAATATGTGTAGCAGAAATTGGTATGAAATGGCATATATTCGTGACAGAAATGAAACAGATTGGTATGAATATAATATGTGCAAGAGAAATGGGAGTGTAGGCAAACACAACTTTGTCCCAAAAGGCTTCGAGTTGTAAGGAACTATAATAATCTGGCTGATATATATGGAAGTGTTTGACAACAAAATCTGTATAACAGAAATTTGAGTGTAAGGACAGATAATTTTGTGACACACATGTATGTAAGTTTCTCTTGAATGTAAGTTTTTGTGACAAATATGAATGGGATTATTCGGCATTATGACAAACACAAATGTTAGAAATATTACTATGTGACAGAAATACAAAGATAGTTAACTCTTATACAGAAATGAAATAAAAAAAACTAAATCTTTGAAGACCTGATAAAAGCCATTGATCACGTATAAAGTTTACACTGCAAGAAATAATAACTCTGAATTATTTATAAAGTTAAGTATATGGACAATCTATTCAATTTTTCTCCAGAACAGTGTGTTTGTGAAGTGGTCTTTGTGGATGCACGAACTCAACGGCTGCCTGTATTGCTCATTCTTGTTTGAGTGTATATTATCAGGAGTTAAATTTTAATTTAAAAAATCAGTAATCCTATGGATCTTTATCTGCCTTGTCCACTTAATTCACTGTTTACTGTATCTTCGATATCTGCCCAAGTGAATGACGAGTCAATTAGTGTCGTGGAATTCACATACAAAGATCATGGATAAAAATCCTAAATTCTGGTTCAATATCAGGATCTTGTATTACTACGGGATAAAACTTTCAAATGCAGGATTGCCAAGTGTACTATCGACTTAATACTTCTTACTTAATTGAAAGGCTGTAAATAGAAGTTTCATGTTAAAAAATGCTTAATATTGCATGAGCATACAAACAATTCATTTCTAAATCAGATTCTTCAGCAGCAGCAGTAACATCGGCATTAGCATAATCAGTATTATCATTATCATCAGAAGAATTATCATCAGAAGAATTATCATCGCTACGACTAAAATTAGCATCATTATTACCATAAACTGTATCTCGATTACGTCATCAGCTGCAGCATCAGTAACATCATCAGCATTATAACCACATACATACTATTGTTAGTAAATTATTTTTAGATTGCATGATGAATGATGATGTCATAATCTTGACAAGCTATCTTTGAGCCAAATGAAACCTCTTTCATTTATAAGTGACATTGATATTTTACAAAGAGAGACAGTTGTTACATGTGACACAGTCTCAACATGGTCATGATCAGTTGTTTTATGTCCCATGACCTTTACCCAGAGGATACATGAGACATGTCGTTTCTTTATGACGGTCATTAATGTAAATTATTTAAAAATTGCATGATTAAGACAAGCTTTAGTATGTTCAAATTTGATTTTTGACCTCTCATTGTGACCTTGACCTGGAGTTTCACTTCTTTATACTTAATTATGAGGTAGAGGGACAAGTGTTACTCATCACAAACCGTCTCCTTATGGTGGTATTTTCTGGTAAGTTATTCAAAATTGCATAATGAATGACACAGTTTGAATCAAGATAAGTTGTTGTTTGGCCAATTTGATCTATGATGTCTAAGTGTGATATTGATCTTTGAGCTACGGGAGCGGCTGTTTGATGTGCCACGTCATCTGATGATGGTGATCATTTGTGGTAGATTATTTCGAAATTGAACAACGAATAACAACGTTACAATCCAAAGGACCCACACACCCATGCATATCAATGTGACTGCTTAATCAAGGCATCAGCGAGATGGCTCATCAAAAGTGGGATTGCTTAACCGGGCAAGTATTTCGGAAATCATATTTTCCCTGGACAAATAAACTCGTCAATTCGAGGTGGTGAGTGATCTTTTGAAATTGTGGAATGACCTCGGAGCTGTTTTTACTGCATCAGACTAACACTATCTGCGCGTATATGATTATTCGGAAAGTCAATGAATATTCGATACACAAAGAGAGAAATATGTACATTTATCTGAATTGATTGACAATACATATCACAAAATGGATACATACATGTAAAGATTTAAAAAAAGAACATCAGCCTTCAGAGCTAAAGCATATGCGTGCATACAATTAGAAAATATACATGTGTGTATGGACTAGTGAGTTCGTATTTCGCCTATAATAGAACAAAGGTAAACGTATTCACGAAACATCGGAAAACAGCAATTTTTTAAAACTCAACCATTACAAAATTAATTATCTGATGGTGGAGAAGTTCTTATACTTGTATAATGTATGAGGAGGAACTTAATTATGGCCCATACATTATCCAAAGATTGTCATATTAAAGTTCTCTGCTTTGTAACGCAAGATAAACGTAACTCAGACTTTAAACGGGCGAATCGTGTTCAAGGCTAGTACTCTTGTTTTAAATGTTTATTGCATTTATTTCATATATGATATTCTGCTTTCTGCGTCAATCAGATTATAAAATGCATTTTAAGTAATTACAGAAGCACACACGCAATGGATTTAATCACCATATGACGATTGCACAATTGACAAACTGTTAATTCAGATAAAATTCTTATGTTTTAAATATAAATGAATAGTTAATATTTATGTATTTCTATACATGTAAACATATACAGTTAAAACATGAAACAATCACATATCATACCAGTGTTAATCAATAGATGTGTACTTAAATATATTTTAAGACATACGCATAGAAAAAAACTAAGATTTTAAAATCAATAAGTCTACACATGTAAAAAATTGAATCGCAAACAGACAAAAGCTTTCGAAGCACATTCGGGCTTGTAAAAATCACTACGTTGAGCTTGTGGGTTTTCGATGATTTATTTCTCACAAAGTTTTCATTTAACCTTTATTTTCGGAGAAGTTGAACATACTAAACTTATAAATGCGATAAGTCTTTGCTAAAATTTAGTTTTTCAATACATGTTGACTGTATCTATGTGAAATGCTGCTTGTCATGCAGATACATGTTTATTCACATCATTATATTTTAATTACAGGTAATCAAAAACAATCAACAGTAAGTCATCTTCATCGTAATCAAAAAGCCGATTTACTTAGCGATGACTCGCTAAGTCTAATAACGCAGATAAAATTGAAATTGTATATAGGGATGCATATTCCAAATAAAGGGTGGTGTATATCATCTTAATTACCTAACGATATTTTTCACATTCTTCTTCTTCTTCTTCTTCTTCTTCATAGTGATAACAGTACTCTACCATAATAGGATTAACCTAACTGATGATTATGTACTGGCATTCAGCACAAAGTAGCTGATGGTATTTCCGATGTAAACAAGGATTACGAAAACTAAACTAGTGATGATGCCTATAGTTCAGTCATTTAAAAAGGTTATCCACAAGAAATTATGAGTCATGTAAGTCATGTAAGAAAACGGATTGTGAGTCCAAATGTATAGAAGGGTTTGTATGATTATTCAATCGCTGTCGTAGATAGTAACAAAAATAATCTATAATTCCGGATATTTTTTCCACGTCATGATGGCAAAATATTTAAGAACTAGAATGGCGCTAAAATTCTAGTATATAGCGATGATTCTTTTTTCAAATCTAATTAAGATCGAAAGTAATAGGCTTATACACGACAAAGGACTATAAGTTGTAACCCAAAGCTGTAGCAAGGCTAATTTGTTAACATACCAATCCCTGTCAAACATTGTTTACACAGCAAAGTATTTTCATCAATGAAATCTCTCTTATCTACACAGAAGAAGACGGGTCAAATCTAGCCTGTGGTGATGATGTTTTCGCACATCCACATCCCTGTCGGAGGTTATCACGGAGTGTCTTAAGATCGCGGATGATATTTCCGATATCAAACACGAAGATTGCGAAGAAAAGAAGTATTAGGACAAGAAAAATCATCCCTACAAGACCCACTGCCTTTGCTGAAGACCGATTGTCTGGCACGCTATTCAGTTTCCTTTGCTGCAACGAGTTAAACAAATAATCAAGTATGAGTGACTTTGAAAGAAACATTACGTATGAGTACTAATACTTAATTACAGCATTTCGCCTCCTTATTATTTTAAGAGCATACACGATTATTAACCACATATGAGAGTTTCCTTTTAATTCTTGGAATGCTAAATAAAATGAGCGAGTGCATTTTAATTTGCTTAGATTACTACCATCTTAGAAAAAAAGCTTTGTTGCAGTAGACAAAGTTGAGGATAGGTATTTACATATAAATATAATGCAGCGTATAATCTTCCAACTATGTGTATACAGTCTTTAATGAATATGACACTGAAATAATTATCAAAGAACAATTGTGTTAGGACAATTTTAAATTTTACCAGGTTATTAAAGCGATAGCCTGTGCCAAATACTATGTTTTCCTTTTTTAAAAGATTAGGCTATTTATTGTCCGCTGCTTATCGTAAACATAAAAAAGTCTTTCGTCAATTTATGTATTTGCAAACTATAAGGTTGGCATGAATTAAAAAATAGAACACTGCGTCTAACGGTAGAATGGAAACGGAAACCTGTTTTAGCTTATGCTTACATTTCCAACATGTGTGTGTACTGTGGTGGTTAACATACCGTAGAAGCAAGTTTGTTCAGGTCAACTTTAAGTCTTTCTTTGATTGCTATTACCTTTGTTTGCAATCTCATTCTGTGAGTAGTTTTTAGGTTCAACAACCCAACAACATGGGCAGTAACAATCTGTCAAGCAATCATCTTCGAAAGCTGAAATGAAAGTGATGTTATATAAGAAAAATACAATTTTAGAACTTGCTCGAGTTTTTCTAACAAAATATGAAACTAAATCAAACGCTTACGATAATAGCTATTCGAACCATTACCCGATTTGTTCACTCAACTGTATGTGAAGATACTATATGAAAGTAATTAAAGGCCTAAAGTTTGCGAAATTTTATAATGTTTTTTTCCTCGAAGACAATTTGTTCCAGAATACATATGCGAGTGTTTATATGGCAATAACAATCTATGCGTAAATTGAAGCAGCACGTACACGAATTGCTTCCACCTGAGGAGTATGTTGACCGTTTCGATCGTTCATCGTGACTGCGAGGCATTGACTTGAGGGAATTGCGTTATAAGGAACCACTGGTGTCAGACCGGGATACTCCTCAAAGGGGCGCTGTTGTATTCGAAAACATGACGCGTGTAAATTCAAGTTGTTCCTTGGAGGTTTGTTTAAATGTTTGACAATAGCTTGTTGTGGTACTGCAATACGTAATAATCAATCAATATGAATAGAGACATTACGCGAAATGTTAACGGCTATGAAAAACAGTAGCTTTCATCTCATTTTTAAGACATATAGCAATCAGTACATATGCGGTGGAAAGACGTTGGCGACTAAAATGGAACGCTATATATAACATATAACTGCACTTGTCAGATATTTACAATATATCTACATTTTTGGACTTAATAGCCGTGACGGTAACAATTTCTTTTAAGGTCAACACAAATATCACAAATAATAACGCGTATTGCAAAACGTATATATATTTGAACCGGTTCTTTATGCAAAATAATTGTAGTTACATAAATAAAATTATACACATATATACATAGAAACACTTGAGGTACAAACTTTTTCAAAATCTCATACGAAATAAACCTTAATTTTCAACCTGTATTACCAGTAAAATATGTGCTGGAGAAGCAGCAGACTAACGCTGTGTCTATATTACAAATACTTAATATTTTGGCAGTAACAGTTTCGATAGCCTTTTCACAAAAACAACCCGTTTACTTCGTTGATATATGTAACGCATCTTTAGAAAACAGGAACAATGAGTATTTGCGGGGTAATTTGCAAAACGTGTCTTCACAAGGGCTTGTGATGTTTTTTTAAGCACCGCTATATATAATTATCATAAGACATCACTAAAATAACATAGTATTAAATATGTGTTTTCGCACGTCATGTCTTCGATAAAGTCCTATAAAATAAATGGGAAAATTGTAGAACGTTAAAGTCTATCTGCTTTGTTTTTTCTCATTAAACTAGCTAAAATAAGCTAAAAAAGGCAACAACAACAACAACAAAAACAAAATTAAAATCCGTTAACCAATTATGAATGTCGCTTTCCCGGTAATCGACGACAAGGCAAGGTTGGTAAAATAAAAGTTGCCACTTTGATTGAAGATAGTTCTTGTGGAGTTATGCCATTGGATAAGATCCTGAATCACCTGTGTAACATTCAATACAAATATAATACAATAATTCCACAAAGACAAAAATATAAATTGTAGCATACTTTTTTCCTATACATATGTTATATTAGCGCAATAAATAAACAGAATACGATTGGTCAGTAAAAACGTAGCCGATGATACTCGACGTGTTATTTCAATGGATTAATTTATTGACGAAATGGCAAGTTAAAAATGGTTGCCATTTATACCTTAAAGACATATTAATTATTGAGAAGTACAATTCGAAATATAACTCATGATTAAAATTATAGTAACACTATTTTATTCAGTGATAATCAATAGTATACACATATCAAGCGTATCTTTCGCTTTTGATCGACAATGTCGAAAATAATTAGTTTAGCAATACACAGCAAATGCCTGAATGAGCTGATTTAAACGCGTTACCATGGTTCTTCAAAGGACTGATTGGAATCTCAGCGTAGGCATTGTTCTTATCTTAATTTTTCATGAATATCTTAGACTCATTATACATATTTCCAATTTAGTATATTTTGTCTTCAATAAAGTACATTACTTCACATTATACGCAATTAGATATTATTTATTGTTTTACCAGTTTATATGCGTTTGTAAGGATCACTTTTATTTGTGGTAATTGGTTGTTGGGTCCAATTGTCCGGTTATGTGTACAGGATTCACTGTTGCACAACATGACTTCAACGTGTGATCGCCCAAACTAAAAGAACAAACGAACTGTAGCAGTGAACATCCAGGAAAAATGTGTATGATTTATTCAGCTCATCTGACAGGAATAATATATATGACTTATGCGCGATACTTTTTAGATTATTACCTATTACAACTAAATTACCAAGTTACCATGAAAAAATGATCAAAAGATAATTTTTGAGAACTGAAGGTCTCCCACATTATAATATGTTTACGGTTTCGATGGAGTGTTAATATACATTTTGAAAAAAATATTATTGAAAACTGTTCTGCACTATTAGTGTTGCTTGGATCTCTGTTGTATCGCTGATGTACAATAGAATGTAGGCGACGGTCATGTTGTCAGCGAGCTGAACATTGATCGAAATGGTCTGGAGGCCTTCAATATTTACGAATTTTACATCATTCTTCGAGGCGGTAAACTCCACATCAGCAACTGATTTTAAATGAAAATAAATTAAATTGCATATATGTGTGACACGGATGCTGTTTTAGAAATTGATATGTAAACTGCATGCTGAATGAGTAACGGCGCACTTAATTTATGGACACTAAAATAATTATATCTTATTTACAACCATTGTATTTTAACTTTCAAATATTCTGACGTCACCAAATGTCATATTCTGCAATTAAAATTCAAGCTATATGTACAGGCATATTCTGGATTTTCGTAACTAAGAAGTTGTCTCCCATTCGGGTAGGTATCACGAGTATCCCGGGTAAAAAGCGGTCCGTCTAAAATGCGTATATGACTCATATCCGCGGATATGACCGAAAAGTGCGGATATGGACGAATACAGGCAATATTGACACTTTTTCTGCAATGTTTATTTCAATGTTTAATAAAAAAAATACACAATATGTGTCAAATATGTTAGTATTGTCTCAAAATATAACAATTTAATAGACACTATCATTTTTCCAACTCTAAATTCATATCCGCGAACATGACGAAATGCCAGAAGATTGTTTTAGGGCTACATACCACAAACAATATAACCACGCCGACACCACATATGTTTTGTTGTATAAGTTTACATAATGTTTATATAATATACTGAATGTATTATTATTCTTGATGTCGTCTCAAAACTTTAGTTTTTAGATATACAATATGCTTTAGAAAATAGTAAAGTATTTTTGGGCCGATTATCGCCAGACCACAAGTAATTAATGATGTTACTTTTCCCTGGTTATATTTTTATTTGAATACAAAATGTTGAATTTATTTAAATATACTGAATGTTATGAATGCAGTAAATATTGTCTGAAATGTCACTGTTTCAAGTGTCATTTTTCATTTGAAAATAAATGATGATTTCAAATGCGCGAATATGATAGCATCGACGAATGTGGTTTATCCAATAAAGGATCTATAGTTGTAGTGCTATAATAACTTTATGCAAGGTAAAAAAATCTTATATTTGATTGTTACTATTTATTTTATGCTTTCCGGTGGTTTATTGAGAAATATCAGTAAATGAAAACTTATAATTTAACTGTTTGAAACAGTGAAAATTAACAGTGAAAATTATCGATTATTTTCACTTTTTACCGTGAAATGACGTCTTGTTTTACGAAATTACGTCATTATCCCAGCGAAAATCTTTAGTTAAACTCTTAAACAATGTGTCCCGATTTTCGTTATTCCGTCTTGACAGAGTTGTCGTTCGTGCGGGTAGGTATACCTACTTCCGGTGTTAAGGAAATCAATGGGTAAATACTACTGTTCCATCGTTAAATCCATAATTTTAGAGCTATAATCGGTAAATTTTGAAAAAAAAGTAACATTACATAAATTGCCTAAAGACTCATGTACAAGAAAAGCTTGGATGATAGCAATTAGCCGGAAAAATTGGTTTCCAACGCCGTATACTCGCGTCTGTTCCGACCACTTTCGAGACGGAATCGGTTCAAACTCTGTTGACCGAAACAAAATTCCTACTGAAAATATACCTCAGCGCAAAGTAGTACCAAAACATGAAAGAAAGCAGCGTACATTAAGACAGCCACTTCCAGAAAATATCCCTGTCACCTCTGCCCTACATTTCCATTCGTAAGTACCAGAAAGGTAGCATGTTTTGTTGTCATAATCCATATTGTCCACATCATGTTCAAAGGGTTAATAAAAATATACGTTTCCCCTATAGTTTCATCCATTCCTATGAATTCAGCCACCAAATGTAAGACATATTTGGATAAACATGAGGTATTTATCTTATTTTTGTCAGAAAAAGTTTAACATTATATTAAAAGGGTAAAATAAAACACAATAGATCTAGTCAAATTTTGATAATGTATTTCTTTTATTCTATATAATTTTACATACATACATACATACATACATACATACATGTAAGCGTTATGCACCAACCAACAAATTCATGAACATTTCATTACTTATAATAAATAATATGTCCGACACATAAAATGAAAAATAAAAAAATAAACACACCCACCCGACCTTTTTTTCCCAAAAATTTGGATGAGAATCTAGTTATTTATTTTCTATTGCCTAATGTTGAAAATTCCATTACAAATGTCTCGTTTTTTGGTTCAGAATACATACATGTCAGATTTTGTTTTGAAATAACAATATTTGGTAAAACATAAGCAAAATTATACAAGTTGTATAAATGTCTAATTTTGCAAATATTAAATTTTCAATAGTATCTTAATCAATTATAAGATTTATATGAAGAATTTTATCAAAATTCTTACAAACATCAAGTGGTTTCTTATCAATATGATAACTGAACAGATTGGTATGAAAGATACCAACAAATAAGGCTTGCTAGATTAAAATATTGAATTAAAATACAGTGGTTAAATAATATTGAACATTTATTTTTTCTTTAAATTTTAAAATTTCAGATACTGAAAAAATAAAGGTTTTTGTAATAAGACTTAATTAACACACAAAAGTAAGTTATTTCTGTAGAATAAGAAAACTTTTATAGCAATGAATACATTAATGATAAATTGTTCTTCATAAAACATCAATAAATGTATATAAAGATAAAAAGTTAAATAAAAAAAAACTTACGCTAAAATCAAGGCAATGATATATGATTTCTCTATTTGCATGCCTTTACAAGGTCATTTTTGGAAATTAACAATCAACATGACGAGAACAAATAATGAACATTAGAGATCATGCGATGATAGGTGTACCTTATTTTGATAACCCTTAATCCCTTATAGTTATAAACTCTTTTTGATGAGTTCGTAGTCCCTTAAAAGAAAAGTTAAAATAAAAATCTTTAATAGAAACGCTTTTTCAGTTTACTTCTGATGGGGAAAGGGTTTACTGAACTTAAAATATAGTATTGTCTTTAAATATGGCACCCACTTTAAAAGGATAAAATGCACAACATGGACTATTTAATAACAAATCTTACATAACTCCATAGGGGTGGGGCGATTTTAGCACCAGTCCAAATTTTTTTCATTCAGTGTTAAAAGTAATATTTAAAGTCAGGTCAAACAAACAGTGAAAGAGGCTACTGTACATATTATGTTTTATAAGAGAATGTAACAGCTGTAATATTAATCTTAAACATATAGGCTTCGTATTTTAACTTATCGGGATATTAGATATGAACTGTTGAAATATTAACGAAAAATCTAAAATTTTACCGGGACATGAATTGCTTTTCAATAACAGCGCAACTATAATGGTTATAATCATTCTTGAAACATTTAAATGTAGCACTACGATATCCTGTGTTCATTTGAATAAATAAAATAACGTGCATATTTTTACGTACCAATAAACTATAATATATAGTAACAATCAAATATAAGATATTTTTACCTTGCATATTTAATACATATTGTGTATTTTTCATTAAACATTGAAATAAACATTGCAGAAAAAGTGTCGATATTGCTTATATTCGTCCATATCCGCACTTTTCAGTCATGTCCGCGGATATGAGTCACATACGCATTTTAGACGGACCGCTTTTTACCCGGGATACTCGTGATACCTACCCGAATGGGAGACAACTTCTTACTTACGAAAAGACCGAATAACTACTAAATAAAGTTTGTGATTTGCAAAATTAACAAATCGAAGTGTTCTTAACGCATGCTATTTAACTGGTTTACTTCGTGAAAAAAATATCCATGCACATTAACTCACCGAATATAAAACTAGTATTAAACATCGGAGTACTAATTTTTGTAGCAAAGCAAAATTACTAAATGAGGGTCATGGGCCCTAAGGTGCTCACCTTAGACCCGAATGAAACAATACTATTATAGACGGCTTTGTTCAGAATTATAAATGTAAAAACATACATAATTTATTTCTAATTACATTCTGATCCTTGAAAGGCTGATTAGAACAAATGTCGTGAAAGAGTGACACGAGGATTGGACTTGAAAGGTTATTTCAACAGAGCTAACAAGCTGTTTCTATAATATGACCTAGTGACCTAGTTTCTTACCTCACATGACCACGTTTTAAACTTCCCTTGTTAACAATTTTTAATTTAATTTTGTCTCTGTCACCTAGGTTTTGATTTCACCTTATCCAGTTTTAAATTCAGTCGCGATTTCATTCGGTAAAGGTTCTGACCAAGTTTCATGAAGATTATAAATAAATGTGGTCAATAAAGTGTTAACAAGGTTTCACTATAGAAATATAAGAACAACTGGCCCGTAACCTGGCGGCCATGTTTTTCGACCAACCCAAACCATTTTCGAACGAAGAGATTATATCAGAACAAATGTTGTGACCAAGTGTCATGAATATTGAACTAAGAATGTGACTTCACGGGTGTAAACAATGTTTCAATAAAGCCATAGAAAGAAACCGCACCCAGATGGCCATGTTTTTTTTTGACGAAACGGATCTATTTTCAATCCAAAAAAGGACATTATTTGAACAAATGTTCTGATCAAGTAGCGTGATCATTAGTAGTTACTCACAGTATTAGCATGTCTTAATGCTTTATTAGCAGTTTTATCATTGTGAAATATATTTATCAATATCCCTTCATATGTATTTCATGTAACATTAACTGTGGTTCTATTCGTACGGGTTGGGGTGACTCTGCGAACACTCTACAGCGTCGCTATATATGCTAGCTCATGCAGGAATACAAGTGCTCCTTGAACGTCACCGTTCTATATACATCCCCTAAAGTTGTGGAATACTTCAACAAACGTATTTTGCCACAAAATATGTGGGACTTTGTACACACATTTGTATGAATGGACTGACAATCTCGATTTTGACTAAAAATGTATAAATACATTTTATAAATTATAATATCATCTTACACAAAGAGCGAATGTTCGAAAGGACACATTAAATATAACTAATGTATTTGAAAAATTAAATGGCAATTTTTATTCGATTGTTTGATACTATTGCTTTAGTTTTTGATATTTGTGATATCAAAATTGACTAGATTTTGAAAATTACTTTTATTATATCAATCCGAAGAAATAATGTCTTACCAGAAATTGTAACAAAGAAATTGTACCTAAATAAAACAACTATATTTTGTCATATGACTGGCATCAGTTATAACAAACTGTCAAAATGAGAAACACTATTAGCATATTTTTATGAACT
>NC_068362.1:80153737-80253737 GCF_020536995.1 Dreissena polymorpha | reverse complement strand
GCATCCAATCTAAGCTGAACAGAAAAGAAAAATATCGTTATTCACATAAATATTTTTTTTCAATATCCATATGCGCACAGTCTTTATATTAATTATATTTAAGATAATGTTCTTTTTAAATCGGAAATAATATCAAGTTTAAACACAGCACAGTCAACTGACAAATAGATACATGTATTGGAATTTATTGACAAAACAAATAACAAAAGGGATAAATGCATGTAAAAGTTCGATAGGGAAAATAAGACAGCTGAATTAAAAAATGTTAGTATATACTGATGAAAATATACATTTATGGACAGACTAGTGTTTACGTATAAAGGCAAACACATTTCGCTTATAACAGAACGTAGTTTAACAATGCCATGAAACTATTATAGAGGGATAACATTTTATAAATTACGGCTTTGAGAGTTATATATATATATATATATATATATATATATATATATATATATTTATTTATTTATTTATATATATATATATATATATATATATATATATATATATATATATATATATATATATATATATATATATATATATATATATATATATATATATATATATATATATCTATATATATATATATATATATATATATATACATATATTGATTAATGAATAAATCAAGAATTAAATTGGCATTCTTTTGTGGGGCAGGGACACTATTTGCAAGCACGATAACCAGCCAGATGGCATACGTCTGTTGTAAATTATGGCCCATTCATTATCCAAAGTGTGATTATTTAACTCAAGATCAATGCAACAAAGAACTTGTAACGGGCGTATTTAATGCCAGCTTGGTACTTTAGTTTATTTAATTAAAACGATTCAATGATTTTGATTATGATTTTGATTGCAACGCCAATCATTGCAGATATTCATAATGCATTTAGAGAAGTAAAACAGCACTCACACAATTGAAATAATTACGATTTGAAGACTGCACAATTCTAAAAGCGTTAAGTCTTATAAAATTCACGATATCATCAATAAGAGAAGTTACTATAAATTCACGTCTTTAAAGGTCAACATATTACGGTAAAAATGAATCTATGACAATTTAAAACAGTGTTTATACATAGATGTTTACTAAAATATCACTGTTAGTCATAAATATAGAACAAAATCTGAACACTTATAATCAATATTTTAACACAAGTTTACACACTTTCAAAGCTCTGACAGGCTGGTAAACAATCGCTGCTTTGAGTGTGTGGATTTTCGCCAAAGTGTTTTATGAATTCCCTTTTCGATGTATTATATCCCTCAAAGTTTGCATATCAATCTGCATTTCCAGATAAGCTGAATTTACTACAATAATAAAGGCATTTGCTGTTCGCTAACATTATTTAATGGTTCAATACATTTTGACTGTATCTCTGTGAGTTGCTGTTACCAAGTAAATGACTGTTTTGTTCGCCTTATTATATTTTAAATACAAGTAATCAAGAAACAAAGACAGTCCTAAGTAAATAAGGTATATCGTAATCAAAACGTTACTTAATCAGCCGCAAAAAATCGATAACTCCGCCCATTTTAATTATGGCGCAATACATAATCCACAGTTTGTCAAATTAATGTATTTTTTGACAGGTTGGTACTTGTGTTTATATACTTAAAACATTTTAGTTCTTTTCTGGTCATAATTTTGAAGAAGTAAGGAAGCAAACACGCAATTGAAATTATTAGGATTTGAAGACTGAACAATTCTAAAGCGTTAAGTCTGATAACATCCGGATCACATCTATACGAAGAGTTAATATAAATTCACGTCTATAAATGACAACATATTATTATAAAACTTTAACAAATTATTATTTTAAACAGTGTTTATACAAAGATGTTAACAAATAAATCACTGTTAGTTAGAAATATATAAAACAAAAAACACACATATTTACACATCCTCAAAACTCTGACAGGCTAGTAAACAATCGCTGTTTTCTGTTCGTGGGTGTGCGCAAAAGTATTTAATGAATTCTCTTTGCGATGTATTATTTCTCTCAAACTTTTCATTGAAATCTTCATTTCAAGATAAGCTGAAAAAACTACAATTATAAATGCATCAACTGTTGCAAAACGTATGTAATGATTCAAATTGTTGACTGTATCTCTGTGAATTGCTGTTACCAAGTAAATAACTGATTTGTTCGCCTTATTATATTTTAATTACAAGTAATCAAAGAAACAAAAACGTTCCCAAGTAAATAAGGTATATCGTAATCAAAACACCTCTTTACCAGCTAAAAATACCGATAACTCCGCCCATTTAAATTATGGCCCATAGATTACCCAAAGTTTGTCAAATTAATGTATTTTTTACAAGTTGCTACTTGTGTTTATATACTTAAAACCTTTAGTGCTTTATGATTATAAAAGGGTATTCTGAATTCTACGCCAATCATGGCCGATGTGTACAATACATTTTGTAGAAGTAAAGAAGTAAACACGAATTTGAAATCATTACGATTTGAAACCTTCACATTTTTAAAAGCGTCAAGGCTGATGACCATCTCGATCACATCTGTACGAAGAGTTAATATAAATTTACCTCTAAAAATGACAACAAATTATTGTAAAACTTAAACCAATCGCAATTTTAAAAATAATTTATACAAAGAGGTTTACACAAATATAACTGTTAGTCACAAATATAGAACACAAATCACATATGTTTACACACTTGCTCTGTCGGGCTAGTAACAATCGCTGCTTTATGTTTGTGGGTTTGCGCCAAATTAGTTAATGACTTCCCTTTTCGATGTATTATTTCCCTCAATGATATCATTTTATCTTTATTTCCAGATTAGCTAAAGTTATAAATGCATTAACTGGTGCTAAACTTAGGTAATGGTTCAATGAATGTTGACTTTATATCTTTTAATTATTGTAACCAGGTTAATATTTTTTTTCCTCTATTATATTTTAATTACAATTTATCAACAAAGCAAATAAAGACAGTCCAAAGTAAATAAGTTGTATCGTTATCAAAACGCCACTTAATCACCGCAAACAAATCGATAAATCCGTCTATTTAAATTTGGGCCCATTCACTACCAAAAGTGTGTCAAATTAATGTATTTTTGACGGGTTGGTACTTTTGTTTATATACTTAAAACCTGTAAGTTCTCTAATCATAATACTATATTCTGTTTTCTTTGCCAATCATGGCATATGTGTTCAATGCATTTAAGAGAATTAAAGAAGCAAACACGCAATTGAAATCATTACGATTAGAAGACTGCACAATTCTAAAAGCGTTAAGTCTGATAACAATCTCGATCACATCAATACGAAGAGTTAATATAAATTCACGTCTATAAATGACAATATATTATTGTTAAACTTGAACCAATCACAATTTAAAACAGTGTTTATACAAAGCTGTTTATACAAATATAACTGTTAGTCACAAATATAGAACAAAAATCACACATGTTTACACACTTTCAATGCTCTGTCAGTTTAGTAAACAATCGCTGCTTTCTGTTTGTGGGTCTGAGCCAAAGTATTTAATGAATTCCCCTAGCCATGTATTATTTCCCTCAAAGTTTTCATGTTAATTATTATTTCCAGATAAGCTGAAAATGTTTAAATTATAAATGCATTAACTGTTGCTAATGCTTTAATTAAGTAATGTTTCAATAAATTTTAACTGTATCTATGTAAATTGCTGTTACCCAGTAGAAAACCGCTTTGTTTGCCTTATTATATTATAATTAAAAGTAAATTACTACTACTACCACTACTACTACTGCTACTATAAATTTAAATTATAGTACTCTTGAATATAATTCACTCTCAGGTAACTGATGTTATTTGCCATGTATAAAGCCATACGAAACCTTAAAAAGTGACGTTGCCTATAGTTCAATAATTTGCATATCTTATCGGCAAACAGTTTTAATCGTTCCAGACCAAAATGTATTGTGTAGCCAAATGTAGAGAGGTTGAATTGTAATATTTCAACCCATGTCGTAGATAGTCACAAACATCCATGTAATTAATACAAAAATATTGACTAACACACGAAGGGCGCTACTATCCCATTGTGAAGAGTGTTTACCTAATTAAGATCGCAAATAATAAGTCTAGACTTGGCAAAGAACTATAAGCTGTAACCCAATTTTGTAGCGAGGCAGATTTTGTAAATATTGAAAATATTGTTTACAAAGCAAAGTACTTTCGCAAATGAAATCTCTCAAATCTACACATTAGTCGACTGTTCAACTGTATCATGTGGAGATGCAACTCTAGATGGTTTAGGTGAAGCTTCCTTACATCCACATCCCTGTCGGAGGTTATCACGGAGTGTCTTAAGATCGCGGATGATATTTCCGATATCACACACGAAGATTGCTCCAAGTATGAGGACAAGGAAGATCATCCCTACAAGACCCACTGCCTTTGCTGAAGACCGATTGTCTGGCACGCTATTCAGTGTCCTTTGCTGCAATAAGTTAAACAACTAATTAAGTATGAGTGACTTTGAAAGTAACATAACTAATGAGTACTAATACTTAATTACAACATATCGCCTCGTTATTATTTTAAGAGCATACCAGTTTATTAACCACATATGAGAGTTTCCTTTTAATTCTCTGAATGCTTAATAAAAAATAATAAATTTGCTCAGATTACTACCATCTTAGAAAAAACGCTTTGTTTCAGCAGACAAGTTGAGGATTGGTTTTTACATAAAGATATAATGTTGCGTATAATCTTCCAAATATGTGTATAAAGTATTTAATGAAAATGACACTGAAATAGTTATCAAAAAACAATTTGGTTAGGAATATTGTACATTTTACCAGGCTATAAAAGCGAAATCCCGTGTCAAATGCTGTGTTTTCCTTTTAAAAAAGATTAGGCTATTAATTGTCTGCTGCTTATCGTAAACATAAAATTGTTTGGTCAATTTATTTATTTGCAAACTATAAGGCAGGCGTAAATTTTAAAACTTATAAACACTGCATCTAACGGTCGAATGGGAAAGGAAACCTGTTTTAGCGTATGCTTACATTTCCAACATGTTTATGTCCTGTGGTGGTTAACTTACCGTAGAAGCAAGTTTGTTCCGGTCAACTTTAAGTCTTTCTTGGATTGCTGCTACCTTGTTTGCAATCTCATTCGGTGTGTAGTTTTTAGGTTCAACAACCCAACCACATGGGCAGTAACAATCTGTGAAGCACTCCTCTTCGACAGCTGAAATGAAAGTGATTTTATATAAGAAAAATACAATTTTAGAAATTTGCTCGAGTGTTTCTAACACAATATGAAAGTAAATCAATCGCCTACGATAATGGCTATTCGAACAATTGGCCGATTTATATGTTCACTCAATAGTATGTGAAGAAACTATATGAAAGTAATTAAAGGCCTAAAGTATGTGTAATTTTAATTGTTTTTTTTTCTCGAAGACAATTTTTTCAGGATACATATGCGAGTGTTTATATGGCAATAACAATCTATGCGTAATTTGAAGCAGCACGTACACGAATTGTTTTCGCCTGAGGAGGATGTTGACCGTTTCGACCTTTCATAGTGACTGCGAGGCATTGATTTTGCGAGGGAGTTGCGGTATATAGGAACCACTGGCGTCAGACCGGGATATTCCTTAAGGGGCGCTGTTGGGGAGGTGAGCCTTTAAGTTGGTCAATCAGCGGTGTTGTTGAGGGAAACATGACGTGTGTAAATTCAATTTGTTCCTTGGAGTTATTTTCGAAATGTTTGACAATATCTTGTTGTGGTGCTGCAATAAGTCATGATTAATCAATATGAAAAGAGACATTACGCGAAATTTTAACGACTATAAAACAAAAGTAGTTTTCATCTCATTATTAAAGCATATAGCAATCAGTACATATGCGAAAGAAAAACGTTGGCGACTAAAATGGAACGCTATATATAACATATAACTGCACTTGTCAGATATTTACAATATATCTACATGTTTGGACTTAATAGCCGTGACGGAAACAATTCCTTTAAGGTCAACACAAATATCACAAATAATAACGCGTATTGCAAAACATATATATTTGAACCGCTTCTTGATGCAAAATAATTGTAGTTGCATTAATAACAGTATACACATATATACATAGAAACATGTATTTTGTTACAAAGTCAGCTTATTTGAACGGGCTGGGTTCTCGTCCTTGAGAATTTGTTATCGGTGAAGTTTGTTTAAGTAAATTATGTTTAAAGTTGAATAACCCCTCCCCCCGTTTAACTGAAGGTACAAGCGTTTTCAAAACACCATACGAAATAAGTAATTAGCGCTTGTAATACCAGTTCAATGTATGTGCTGGGGAAGCAGCAGATTAGCGCTGTGTCTATAGTATAATTACTTTATATTTTGGCAGTAACTGTTTCGATAGCCTTTTCACAGAGACAGTTTACTTCGTTGATATATGTAACGCATCGTTAGAAAACAGGAACAATGAGTATTTGCGAGGTAATTTGCAAAACTCTTCTTCACAAGGGCTTGTGATGTTCTTTTTTTCAGCACCGCTAAATATAATTATCATAAGAAAGTACTAAAATAAAAATAGTATTAAATATGTGTTTTCGCACGTCATGTTTTCGTTAAAGTCCTATAAAATTAATGGGAAAATTTTAACACGTTAAGCTGTAGTTGCCTGTTCTAATATATAAACCATCATTTTTAATTGAATTATATCTTTAGAGAGATTTCATAACCATTCAATAAAGTAGAAATTCTATTTTTCTCAGTAAACTAGCAAAACTAAGCTACAAAAGCAGCAAAAATAACAACAAAAATAACATTATATTCCGCTAACCGATTGTGAATGTCGATTCCCCGGTTATAGACGACAATGCAAGGTTGGTAAAATAAAAGTTGCCACTTTGATTGAAGATAGTTCTTGTGGAGTTAGGCCATTGAAAAAGATCCTGAATCACCTGTGTAACATTCGATACAAATATAATACAACAATACCGCAAAGACAATAATTTACATTGTAGCATACTTTTTTGCTATACATATAAGCGCAATAAATAAACATAATACGATTGGTCAGTCAAAGAAAACGTAGCCGATGATACTCAACGTGTTATTTCAATGGATAAATATATTGTCGAAATGGCAAGTTAAAAATATTGTAATTTATACCTTTAGAACATATTAGTTAATGAGAAATACAATTCGAAATACAACTCATGACTAAAATTATATTAAACATATTTTGTTAACGGATAATCGACTAGTATACACATATCAAGCGTATCTATCGCATTCGATCGCGAATTTCGAAAATAACTAGTTCAACAATACGCAACAAATGCCTGGATGACCTGATTAAACGCGTTATCATGGTTCTTTAAAGGACTGATTGGAATCTCAGCGTAGGCATTGTTTTTATTTTAACTTTTTACAAATATTTTAGACTCATTTTAAATATTTCCAATTTAGTATATTTGGCATTCAATACAGTACATTACTTCACATGATACGCATTAATATAGTAGATATTGTTTTACCAGTGCATGAGCGTTTTTAAGGATCATTCTTATTTGCGGTAATTGGTTGGTGGGTTCGGTTGTCCGGTTGTTATGTGTACAGTTTTCACTGTTGCACAGCATGACTTCAACGTGTGATCGCCCAAACTAAAAAATAACAACTGTAACAGTGAACATCAATTATAATTGTGTATGATTTATTTAGGTCATCGGGCAGGAATAATATGTCTGACACATGCGCGATACGCTTTTAAACGATAACCTATTACAACTAAATTACCAAGTTAACATATTAAACAATGATCAAACGATTATTTTTTTAGATTTGAATGTCTCCCACATTATACTAATTTCACAGTTTCGATAGAGTGTAAATATACATTTTGAACAAAATATTATTAAAAACTGTTCCGTACTATAATTGTTGCATGGTTCTTTGTTGTATCGTTGATGTACAGTCGAATGTAGGCGACGGTCTGGTTGTCAGCGAGCTTAACATTGATTGAAATGGTCTGGGGGCGTTCAATATTTACGAATTTCACATCATTCTTCGAGGCGGTAAACTCCACATCAGCAACTGATATTAAACGAAAATAAATAATATTACACATATTTGTGACACAGATGTTTTTTTAGATTTCAATATGTAAACTGCATGCTGAAAGAGTAATGGCGCTCTTTATGGACAATACAATAATTATACCTTATTTACAAACATTGTTTTTTAACTTTCGAAGATTCTGACGTAACCAAATGGAAGTCATATTCTGCAATTACAATTCAAGTTATTGTACAGTCATATAACTACTAAATATAGTTTGTGATTTGCAAATCAGGAAGATTGTAAATACTTGTGGTCAATAAAGTGTTAACAAGGTTTCACTATAGAAATATAAGGACAACTGGCCCGCCCCCTGGCGGCCATGTTTTTCGACGAGCACAAACCATTTTCGGTCGAAGAGATTATATCAGAACAAATGTTGTGACCATGTGTCATGAAGGTTGAACTAAGAATGTGACTTCACGAGTGTTAACGAGATTTCAGTAAAGCCATAGAAAGAAATCGCCCCGCACCATGACGGCCATGTTTTTTTTTGACGAACCGGATCTATTTTCAATCTCAGCAAGGAAATCATTTGAACAAATGTTCTTATCAAGTATCATGATGATTAGTAATTACTCACAGTATTAATATTTGTTAATGCTTTATTTGCAGTTTTATCATTGTGAAATACATTCATCAATATCCCTTTATATGCATTTCCTGCAACATTAACTGTGGTTCTATTCCTACGGATTTGTGGTGACACTGCGAGCACTCTACAGCGTCACTATGTAAGCCAGCTGATATAGCAATACAATATTAGTGATCCTTGTACGTCACCGTACTTTATACATCTCCTAAAAATGTGAATTTTTCCACAAATGTCTTTAAGCCATTACATATGTAGGACTTTGTACAGACCAACAACAACATGTAGGTTATTAACGCTGT
This sequence comes from Dreissena polymorpha, assembly GCF_020536995.1. Classification (NCBI taxonomy): domain Eukaryota; kingdom Metazoa; phylum Mollusca; class Bivalvia; order Myida; family Dreissenidae; genus Dreissena; species Dreissena polymorpha. The sequence continues at coordinate 80,244,751 of NC_068362.1, read as the reverse complement.
AAAGTATTTGTAACAATTGTAACCTCTAAAGAATGTGTATGAAAGAGGTAAGACGGTAGTTGTTTTGTAAATTGACGGAGTATATTTATTCGAATAATTTGTTTATGCATATATATGATTTTTTAAGATAAACATAATAACACAACTTTGTTCAACTATTAATTTGGGGTATTGCAATGACGTTTAAAGTCAACGAAAATAAAAGGGGCCTTTTCACAGATTTTGGCATGTCTTGAAGTTTGTCATTAAATGCTTTATATTGATAAATTTTAAACATTGGATCTAAAAAGCTCCAGTAAAAAATCAAGAATAAAATTAAAAAAAGGACAAAAAGTAGCCGTCAGCAGGGCTCGATCCAGTGACCCCGGAGTCCTGGAGTAAAAACCAATAAGACCGCTCGGCCATCATGCCAAGTGTGTATGAGAGACGTATTTTATACTTCATATAAGCAATCGTAGTTTCACAAAATTAAACGATAACAACAGAACTCTCCTAATTATTCAATCGTTTCGCGTTGCAACGCTTTATAATTTTCAAGTTTTTCAATCGTCAAAGATGCATATAATGGCTATATTAGACCATGGTAAATGTTCAGTATTACTGTTTCCTCACAAATATCACAACTAAAACGAAAATTTGCGAATGTAAAACAACTTTTTTCAATTTTGTCAATTTACCAAAACGTGTAAAGGCCCCTTTAAAGAAAAATATTTGGTCAGAAATCGACCGTTTCCAACAGTTTGGTGTTGTGGTATGTTTTGTGTTTGGTTGGTGAGCTTGTAAAAGGAAATTCAGCACTTAAACATTTACTGGAATTTTATAAGTTGAAAAAGGGGCAAACTTATGCTTAATTGCAGGTTAAAGTTATTGGCCTTGGTATGGGACATGGCATAATGATTCTCAACATAGGTGCATTTTCAATTGAGTCTGAAGTAGTTACATATATATTTTCTTGTTAATCGCAAACCTTAATCTAAAAGTATTTTGCACTCAAACCTTAAGCACACATTTGAAAGAACAGAACGAAACATGTTTTGTTTACAAATCTGGCTTTATTTGTACGTCTTAGTTACAACGAACACATGTGTAAGTTGAATACTTACAAAAGAAACACTGCTACGGTGATGGTTTACTTTTACCATAACATACCTTATACATTCAAAAAGATGGCATACTTCTACTAAATTGCGGGGAAGATGTATGGAACGTGGTCAGTGACCTCACACAATGACCACAAACACTTATGTTAAGTTAAAGTGAATAACTGTCGTCGAAACAGTGATATGGAGATTTTCGACGTTTTCTTAATCAAGTTTCTAAAAAAATATGAGGAATTAGCAATATGCATGTAATTTGTCATTTGCTGACACCAAATCATAATAGGAAATATATTCGGAGGCGATATACAGTATGATTCTAACAGGAATATTCACTTTTTTCAATTCAAGTCAGAACAATAACTTGTATTGTTTTATGTGTTAAAGGATTGTTTAACAACATTTATTGTTTTATATGTCAATAGTAAGACCTACGAGGATTATGTTAAAATAATCTCCCAACTCAAAGTCTTAACATTTTTTTGTTGAGGAATTAGTACTGAATAATTGATAATATTACATCGGATACAAGTTTACTCGAAGCTTCCTAGACAAAGTTAAAAATACATCATTCATTGATGAAAACCTTGTTTGTATACGATTGTATTATTAAAGTGATATTATGGGCATTTTTCACTGTTGAATTGAGCTGAAAAGAGTTAACAGGTCAAAAGAGTAAGTTAAAATGTGGTTACTGACCGATTATCTGCAACTCATCTTGCTACGAGCTGTTTATAAAAATATATTTTATATTCGATATTTTACGTGACTCAACCAGTCCTGTAAGCGAAATGATCCGTAAAACAAAAGTGTGTCGTTGTGTCGTATAAACGAATCTGCACTTAAACTAAATTTAGGTTCACATTGTACATGCATGATCAGTTGTCAAACAAAAGTACGGTTGATATTCAAATGCATTATTTTTCTCTTTCCGGGATATTGTTTTAGTAAGTTGATGCTGCATTAACAAATATAAATGTATATAAAGTGAAAACACCAAAACTAAACAACGGTTGCGATAGACAACTATAAACTGTCAGATGCCCATAATATCACTTTAAAAGATGTTCATGGAAAAATGAGAACACACATAGTTTTATTAATGGACGGAAAAACCTTTGATTGTGACAAAAAATGTATTAATAAATTTTGGATCTTATAATATCATCTTACACACAGAGCGAATGTTCGGAATGACACATTAAATAACAGTAATGCATTTCAAAAAAATAAATGGAAATTATAATTCAGTTGATCGATACTATTGTTTTAGCTTTTGATAGTTGTGATATCAAAATTGACTTGATTTAGTAAATTACTTTAATTTTATAAAATCAAAGAAATACGTTCTTACCAGAAAGTGTAGCAAAACTATTTTAACTAAATAAAACAACTATATTTTGTCATCGATTGGCATTAGTTATAACAACCTTTGAATATAAATAATACTTAAAGCAGATTTCTATGAGCCCATCTGAAACTCTTCGTCAGCGCTAAAATCACTGATTTTTGTCTGCAATTGGCTCTTGATTTAAATGTTGAGAACTTGATACCAGCTATCAGTAAGGCTCTAATAATAATATGGAAACAGAACTTAACTGTTCGAATCTTTCTCTTCATATAATGATTTGTTTTTATTTTACTTGTATCCTAAAGTTTGCTTACTTCTTATACATTTGTTAGCATGGAGGTCGAGGAAACTGGTAGCCGCACATGTACAAAGTTGGTTGAGGCAAATTGAACTAGTGGTTTTGCACTCTTGGTCAGTGGTACAAGTAGTGTTGTAGGCCTTTTCTAAAATTAGATATTGGTGGACAAGTTAGGAACATTATGGCAACTATCAGCACTGCTCAAGAACATGGATTTGACTGAAAGTGACCTAGTTTGTTCACCTCGCTGTACTCACATCAGAACTCGGCCAAGATATCAGTGGGACAAATGTTCTAACCAAGTCATGAATATTGGACAATACATGTAGCCTCTACAGGGTTGACAAGGTAAATGTTGACGACGGACGACACAAGACGGACAAAAGGCGATATCAAACTTCCCCATTAGGACGTATTGCTCAAGTGACCATATTGTGGTCTTGAAATATCTTACTCCTTGAGAAGCAAGGGAAAACTGGCATAAGCGTCTGTCATATATGTTTCACCGAATATCATATAGAAGATGATGAACAACCTTGTACACCAATAGCATTTTCAGTGTTCACATAACTGTTCAATACTTTGCTGATATTGGGATAGGTTGTAGTATAAGTTATTTTTATTTGAGAGTATTTTCAGAAAACATACAACTAAAGCAATAATGGATATTCTCAGGACAAGCACATGTCTTTCTAAAAGCCGTGTCGAGACATTCAGCCTTGGCAGTGTGACACTGAATCGTTGTAATACACTGTTCTCCATTAACTTTCTCTGCAAGAGTCGTATCGACACTTCAACAGTTTATGTATGACTTTTGTTTTACCAATGCATTTTATAATTAACATATTTTTTTCTTTGCGTTGATAAATAAGCTATTAAAGATTTTTCTTTTGTAATACACAATTCATTTCTAACAATGCTAATAAATGCACAAAATAGTTAGAACAAACATTTTGTAACACACCAAACAGTTTACCATCCACATTTTCATAAACAAAAAGAAAATCGTATATGTCCCTATTGGAAGGCCTAATTATATACACATGATGTTCAAATGCCAAGCGGGTAAGAAGGAACAACTTACTGTGAAGACATTGTCTGTTCGCAGTGTCTTCATATTTGCCCTCTGGACAGGCACAAATGGGGGGTGTTCCCGCACATACTGCATCTTTGTACAGACATTGTAATGCGGAGATGGATCCATCACAGGATTCATTCAGGTCAATTCCTGGTAGTGTAACATATACTAAATTGCGTTTAAAAGATTAGTAAATTGTTATAACGCATTATGTAGTTGCCCACATTAGATGCATGTGTTAATGCTTTATTGGCAGTTTTATTATTTTGATATATATTCATCAATGTTCCTTAATATCCATTTCCTTTAACAAAATCTGTGGTTCTATGCCTACGGACTTTTGATGAAACTGCGGACACTCTACTGCGTCGCTATATAAGCTAGCTCATACAGCAACACAATATAAGTGCTCCGTTTACGTAACCGTACTCACCGTACTATATACATCACCTAAAGTTTTGGAATTCTTCCACTCATTTCTTTATGCTGTAATATCTGTGGCACTGCGTACCAACCAACAACAATATGTATGTTATTTACGATGTGAAGTATTTGTAATTTGTGTAACCTATAAGAATGCTAACGAAAGCGGTAAGACGGTGTTTTTTGTAAATTTAACGGAGTATATTTCTTCTGATAATTAGTTTTTTCACGTAAACTTTTTTGAAGATAAACATAATCACAAAGCTATCTCTTAAAATATACATTTGGGGTATTGTTATGACGTTTAAAGTAAAGATAACATTAAAGAAAAATGTTTGGTCAGAAATCGGTCGTTTTCAACAGTTTGATATGTCGGTTTGTTAGTCTTGTTTTTTATTATTTGTAAAATTGTAAAATAAATTAATTCAAAGACAATAGTTTATTGGTTTGTTTTATTATATATATGATTGTACTATATCAAGTACTTTAGTAATATAGTTTAGTGCTGTGTAACCGATTTCAGTGTAAAATGAAATTGTTTAACGCAAACAGCATAGCATCGGCAATGGTTATCGCTCGAACATTTATGCAGAGAATACTTCACAACTTTAAAAATTATGACTTTAATTGTTTTTGCTCATTTTGTCAGTATAAAACATGCATCTGAATATAAGAAACAGGATTGTTTTTTGGAGATGAAAACATGTCGTTTACTCCAAACATATGGTATTTTCGTGACCTTGACCCAACTTGCCTTAAGTGCAACCCATGCTTGTTCGACACATCAGCTTGTATAAGAAAATTGAGAACATTTACTGGAATTGTCTAAGTTTAAAAAGGGGCAAATGTATGCTTAATTGCAGGTAATAGTTATGGGCCTCGGTATTGGACATGTTATAATGATTCTCAACATATGTGAATTTTCAATTGAATATCTTAAGTGGTTACTGATATTTGTTCTTGTTGCTCGCAAAACTTAATCTTAATTTATTTTTGCTAGCAAATCTTAAATACACATTTCAAAGAACAAAAGTCAACATTTTGTTCTACAAACGTGTTTTCATATATACGTCTTTGTTACCACGAACACATGAATAAGTTGAATACCTACACAAGAAACACTGCTACGGAGATGGTTTACTTTTACCTGAACATAGTTTATAAACACAAAAAGATGACATACTTCTGCTAAATTGCGGGGAAGATGTATAGATCGTGGTCTGTGACCTCACACAATGACCACAAACACACGTGTTAAGTTAAATTGAATAACTGAAGTCGAAACGGTAATATGAAGATCTTCGACGTTTTTCTTAATCAAGTTGCTAAGTACAAAATAGGTGCAATGAGCAATACGACTGTAATGTTTCATTGGCTGAGACAAAATTATAATAGAAAATATATTTAGATGCGATATATATTATAATTCTAAAAGGATTATATCTCTGTTCAATTGAATGCAGAACGATAACTTTAAACTTTTAATGGTTTAAAGGGTTGTTAAAAAACACTTTTTGATTTCTTTTTTCAATAGTTAGACCGACGATGATAATGTTAAAATTATCTCCCAACTCAAAGTCATAACATTTTCTTGTTATGGCATTAGTATTGAATAATTTCTTATATTACATCCGATACAATTTTACTCCAAGATTTCAACACAAAGTTAAAATACATCATTCATTTATGAAAAACTTGTTTGTATACGATTCTATTATTAAAAGATGTTCATGGAAAAATGATTACACACAAAGTGTTATCAATGGACTGAAACACCTTCGATTTTAACTAGAAATGAATTAATACATTGTATATATTACAATATATGACATGGCTATGACTGAGACAGAAATTTCCTGACATTTGTTCAGTCACACAGACACACAGTCACAATGACTGACAGTGTAACAGCTTTGTGTTGAAACAGACGAAGGGAAATTACTCAATAAGGAATGGAATGGAATGTTTCTTTAATTCACGCATGTAGGCTCAAACATTGATCTTTTGCATACCATACTGTCACAAAACAATCTATCGATGTATAATATTTATATTTGATAAGTAATAATAACTTATTGTCGAACATATGGCGATTCCAGTGCCTCCTTATACACCTTTAGTGTGTATGTCGGAACAAACTGTGAGATTGGGATAGGTGGTAATATAAGTTAGTTTTCCGTGAGGTTATTTTCAGTAAACATACTGCTAAAGCAATAATGGTTGTTATCAGGGCATGCACATGCCTTTGTCACAGCGGTGTCGAGACATTCAGCCTTGGAAGAGTGACACTGACACTGAATTGTTGTAGTAATGTTCTCCATTGGCTTTCTTTGCAAGAGTCTTATCGACACTTCAAAAGTTTATGTATCAATATTAGTTTACCAATTAAATTTATAATTAACATTTTGTTCTTTGCGTCGACATATTAGCTATTAAAGTTTTGTCTTTTTTAATACACAATTCTTTTCTAATAATGCTTTAAAACAAACACCATGGTAAACACAAACATTTTGTAACACTACAAACAGATTGCAATTCACATTTCAATACTCAACAAGAAAATCGTATATTTCCTCATGGGAAGTCCTATTTATATACACATGATGTTCAAATGCCAAGCGGGTAAGAAGGAAAAAACTTACTGAGAAGACATTGTCTGTTTACAGTGTCTGCATATTTGCCCTCTGGACAGGCACAAATGGGGGGTGTTTCCGCACATACAGCATCTTTGTACAGACATTGGAATGCGGAGACGGAGCCATCACATGATTCATTCAGGTCAATTCCTAGAAGTGTAATATATATCAAAATGCGTTTAAACAATTTTGTTAATGGTTATAAAGCATTATGTAGTTGCCCACATTATTAACGTTTGTTATTGCTTTATTGGCAGTTTTATTATTTTGAGATATATTCATCAATATTCATGTATATGCATGCTCTGTAACTATAACTGTGGTCCTATGCCTACGGGCTTGTGGTGACAATGCGAACACTCTACAGCGTCGCTATATAAGCTAGCTCGTACAGCAACACAATAAAAGTGCTCCGCGTACGTCATCGTACAATATACTTCCCCGAAAGTTTTGGAATATTTCCACACATTTCTTTTTGCCATAATATCAGTGTGACTTTGTACCGACTTACAGCAATATGTAGGTTATTAACGATGTGAATGATTTGTAATATGTTTAACCTTTGAGAATGCTTATCAGAGATGTAATAAGGTGTTTTTTGTAAATTTTAAGCATTTTTTTCTCATAATTAGTTTTTTGAACGCATTAGTTTTTTGAAGATAAAAATACTCGCAAAGCTATCTTATAATATAAATTTAGGGTATTGTTATGACGTTTAAAGTGAGAAAACATTAAAGAAAAATGTTTGGTCAGAAATCGATCGTTTTCAACAGTTAAACATTTTTTTTTAGAAAATGAAACCTGTCTTTTACTCCAAATACATGATATGTTGGTGACCTTGATTAAACAGGCTCTAAATGCAACCCATGCCAGTTTGACACATCAGCTTGTAAAATAAAATTGAGCACTCAAACATTTACTGGACATTTCTAAGTTTAAAAAGGGGAAAACTTATGCTTAATTGCAGGTCAAAGTAATGAGGCTTGGTATGGGATATTGCATAAGAATTCTCAACATATGTGAATTTTCAATTTAATATATGAAGTGGTTTACCGTTTATAGTCTTGTTGCTCACAAACCTTAATCTAAATTTATTTTTCCAAGTAAACCTTGAACACACTTTTCGAAGAACAAAAGGAAACATATTTTTTTTTCAAAACTGGTTTCATTTATACGTCTTGGTGACCCTAAACACATGAGTAAGTTGAATACCTACAAAAGAAACACTGCTACGGAGATGGTTTACTTTTACCTTAAATATTTTATACATTCAAAAAGATGGCATAATTCTGCTCAATTGAGAGGAAGATGTATGGAATGTGGTCAGTGACCTCACACAATGACCACAAACACATGTGTTAAGTTAAAGTGAATAACTGTAGTCAAAACAATGATATGGGGATTTTCGACGTTTTCCATAATCAAGTTTCTAAGTACAACAAGAGGAGGAATGAGCAATACGCATGTAATTTGTCATTTGCTGACACAAAATCATAATAGGAAATATAATAAGAGGCGAAATATATTATAATTTAAAGAGGAATATTCTCTTGTTTCAATTGAAGTCAGAACGATAACTTGTATTTGTTAATATTTTTAAGGGTTGTTAAACAACACTTTGTGTGTTCTTTGTCAATAGTAAGACCGACGAGAATTATGTTAAAACCATCTCCCAACTCAAAGTCATAACAATTTCTTGTTATGGAAACACTATTGGATAATTGATTAAATAACATCTGATACAATGTTCCTCCAATATTAGTTAAAGTTAAAAACATCATTCATTGATGAAAACCTTTTTTGTTTACGATTTTATTATTAAATGATGTTCATGGACAAATGTTTTCACACACAGTTTTATTAATGGACTGAACAACCTTCGATTTTGACTAGAAATGTATTAATAAATTTTAGATATTATAATAGCATCTTACACAAACAGAGAATGTTCGAAAGGACACATTAAATATAAGTAATTTATTTAAAAAATAAATGAAAAGTATTATTCAATTGATTGATACTATTGTATTTGCTTTTGATAGTTGTGATAATAAAATTGACTTGATATAGTGAATTACTTTTATTTTATCAAATTAAATAAATACGTTCTTACCAGAACTTGTAGCAAACATATTTTACCTAAATAAAGCAACTATATTTTGTCATTTAATTGGCATCAGTTACAACAAACTGTGAACATTACAAACACTTTTAGCAGATTTCTATGAACTCATCTAAAACTCTTCGTCAGTGGTAAACTCACTGCTTTTTTTCTCTGCAATTGAATATTGATTTAAATGTTGAAAACGTGATACCAGCTATCAGTTAAGCTCTTATAATAATATGGACACATAGCCTAACTGTACCAATTTTTCTCTTCTTATAATTGTGTTGCATTGTACTTATATCCTGAAGTTTGCTCACTTGGTATACATTGTTCAGCCTCGATCTTGAGGAAACTGGTAGCCTTACATGTACAATATTGGTTGAGGCAATTTGAACCAGTGGTCTTGCACTCTTGGTCAGCGGTACAAGTACTGTTGTAGGCCTTCTCTGAAATTGGATATTGCTCGACACGTTATGGCAACTATTAGTACAACTCAAATACATAGCTTTGACTGAAACTGACCTAGTTTTTTCTCCTCGCTGAACTCACATGGAAACTTGGCCAGGATATCAGTGGGACAAATGTTCTAACCAAGTCATAAATATTGGACAATGCAGGTAGCCTCTTCGAGGTTAACACGGTAAATGTTGTTACGGACGACACAAGACGGACAAAAGGCGATCACAAAGTTTTCCATGAGAATGTATTGCTCAGGTGAGCATATTGTGGTCTTGAAATATCTTACTCTTTGACAAGCAAAGGAAAACTGGGATAAGCGTGTGCCATATATGTGTCACCGAATATCATATCGAAGATTTGTACCACGTTGTAAACCAATAGCATTTTCATTGTTCACATATCTGTTGAACATTTTATCAAAGCTTGTAAACCAATATTATTTGAAATATGAATTTTTTTGTTCAGTCGAAGTATAAGCTATTTAAACATGAAAGTTACGTTTTAACAATATCTGAAAAATAGTTCAAACTTTTGACTGCAAATCTCTAATTGGTCTTTCGTTTGTCGCAAATATTAATATAGTCTGAGAAAGCGTACTTCTGCAAGTTGCAAGCTGTAAATCTTCGCATTTTGTCATATATCATAGGAGTCATTATCGGATATCGTGTTATCTTGGAAAAAATCGTTTGTAGATCGATATCTCGATATCTTATGAAGATACGTGTATTCATAATACATTTTGTAGAAGGGTCTTGTTTGGGTGAAATAGGTGTCTAAATATATAGTGTGACTCACCGATTTGCTTTTTGTAAATAACTCATCATTGAGCAACCTTTTAAAACTGTTCGAGTGTAAATAACTTTTCAATTTTTTTTCCGAAAATTGACTAGTTCACATACAATGTCCGGCTTAACATTTGGATTGGACTTATTGGTGACACATTTGTAGTTTTTTGCATAAATGTTATAAAATGGAAATACATGATGATATCCAAGGGAAAATGATTTTCCGATAACGGTATCACTACACTATTGCCGATTACGTTATCATTACTTTTATATTTGTACACGTTTTGTTTTACAATCCTTTGGTGCATGACATGGTTTTGATTGAGACAGAAATTTCCTTACATTCGCACAGACATTCAGATACCCAGTCACACTGACCGACAGTGCAACAGCTATTTGTTGAAATAGACAAAGGCAAATAAATCAATAATGAATGAAATGGAATGTTTCTTTAAATCATGCATGTAGGCTAATACATTGATCCTTTGCAACCCATACTGTCAAAAAAAACATATATCAATGCATGACATTCTAATTTAATAAGTAATCATAACTTATTGTCGACCATATGGCGATTCCAGTGCCCCTTATACACCTTCAGTGTGTATGGCAGCACAAAGGCTGAGATTGGGATAGGTGGTAATATAAGATAGTTTTACTTGAGAGTATTTTCAATAAACATACTTCTAATGCAATAATGGTTGTTATCAGGACATGCACATGTCTTTGTCACAGCTGCGTCGAGACATTCAGTATTGGCAGAGAGACACTGAATCGTTGTAGTACATTGTTCTCCATTGGCTTTTTTGTGTAACATTACAAACAGTTTGCAATCCACATTTTCATAAACAAAAAAACATCGTAAATTTCCCTATGGGAAGGCCTAATTATATACACATGATGTTCAAATGCAAAGCGGGAAAGAGAGAATAAACTTACTGTGAAGATTGCACTATATATGATTGCACTATATCAAGTACTGTATTACTATAGTGTAGCGCTGTGAAACCGATTTCAGTGTAAAATAAAATAGTTTAACGCAAACAGCAGTACAAATTATCGGTTATGGCTATCGCTCGATCATTTATGCAAATCTTACTTTACAAATTAAATAATTTTGCCTTTAATTGTTTTTATTGTGTCAGTACAAAACATTCATCGGAATATAACAAACAGGATTTTTTTCTGGAAAACAAAAACATGTCATTTACTCCAAATTTATTGTATTTTAGAGACCTTGATCCAACTGGCCCTAAATGGCAGTTCGACACGTCTGCTTGTAAAAGGATATTGAGCACTTAAACATTTATACTCGGGTAAATTTATGAAAACATACCACTCAACCCCCCAAAAATTGCTACAAAAGGTATTTTAACTGATCCTGGTAGGGTAGAATGTCCATTATAAAATATCAAGAGTTAACCAATATCGGACCACCGGAAAGTGTTTTTTTAAAACGTCCAAGATGGCCGCCATAACCTATTAATAATCATAACTATGTAAGTATCCATTCAAATTTCATTTTTTATGTATTTAAAGATGGGTTTTGGAGGGGCAAAAAACACATTATGATAATAAAAAAATATGTTCGTATATTCCGTTACAGAGAAATCCAACATGGCGCCTAAATGACCGCTAATACAATGACCACAAGTGCATAACTTTTGACTCAAACGTGTTTGTTATGCCCCCGGATCGAATGCTCTGGGGTATATTGTTTTTGGCCTGTCTGTCTGTCTGCCATTCTGTCTGTCATTATGTCCCAAAACTTTAACGTTGGTCATAACTTATGCAATACTAAAGATAGCGACTTGATATTTGGCATGCATGTGTATCTCATTAAGCTGCACATTTTGAGTGGTGAATGGTCAAAGTCAAGGTAATCCTTCAATGTCAAAGGTCAACTATTTATGGCTTCAAAGCGGTGCAATAGGGGGCATTGTGTTTCACAAACACAGCTCTTGTTATCGCATTTTTATAATAAATAGATTTTCATGTTTTGTTTAAACAATTTTATTCCTATTATAACATTGTATTTCGATATAGAAGTTCAAGCGGCATAAACAACAAAATATAAAAACAGATCACCAGTATACAAACATTTCAGACCTGTGTGTGTTAAACACTATCGCTGGCTTATTTATTTTGTAGGGGTTGCGACAACAATTCAATAATATTAGGCCCTTTCTGTTTTAATTGCAGCATTTCAAACTAGAGCATTTAACAAATTATAATTTCTCGTTTTGTTATAAATGTTTTAATAATGAGTGCGAACACATCCTGGCAAGACTTGTGTTAAATATGCAAGGAGGAGATTGAGATTTAAATAATAACTGAGTGCTATTCAGTGTAATGGAGTGAAGAGAATAAATGAAGCTAGTGTGAAGCGGAAGTATAATCCTGTAACTGAGGCTTCCACTAACGTACATTAAAATGTCGTCAGCAGTAAACAAGTGATAAAAACAAGTTATGCTGCAAAGCAAAGTAACTGGTGTAGGTATGTACAAAAGAGAACGAAAAGGCAATCGGGTGGAGGTTTCGAAAGTCATAAAGACTGCATACTCTGTGTTTGTGAGGTAAAATTGGACAAAGGGTATTTTGGCTTGGTACGTACTGACCACTTTGTTTTATAGACCTGTGATTCCATTTCAGATGTCAATAGGTTATTCTATGAAAAATACACAGGGCGCAAGGTTGCGGAAGTTGGTCATGCTATTATTCAAGCAGTTCGTTCACAAGCTGTCATTGCACCACTACATGTTGGACTTCAAAATAATCATCTAGATTGTCGAATGAGACGGATTGTGTGGAAACTAATATAATGGCAAGTGATGTAGATTTGTGCGAGATGTCTATTCTCCCTGCCGCCGATAGTGTTGATCACAATACTATCAACATTGACGACAAATGTACTTTTCATGAGATGGGTGTCAGGCCAAAACAGGCCACAGAGCTGAAATCTAGAAATAAGACAACATCTTGGAGAACCGGTTAGCAAAGCATGCTTGTAATGAGGTAGTATTCGAGGACCTGACGCGATTGCTAGATAGTTACAAGAGGGTCGATATTTTGTGAGAGGTCTTCTTTAGCTTCACAAGGCAATACCGAATTTGCAGGGTATGATGCATATTTTGCCTCAGGAAAACCAGCACCCTGAGCCGTCGTCATTCAAATTCCTGCCTATAATAATTTATATAATTGGAATAAGTCGTCCAGTTTGTCAACATTAGACTCTGTTTGTAACATTGGCATGACGCACAACCTTCCCACCATGTAAACGTTTGACAAACCTTTGTATCGGAAGGCTGCAACAATGATCAGTTATGTGCCACAAAGTAGTTGCCTGAAAAGCATTGTTCTGATGTTTGGGTGTTTTCATACACTCATGAACATGCTGAGGGCAATAGGATTCATCATTGAAGGAACCGGTCTAAAAACATACTTGAGACTGTCTATGGGGAAAATGCCATTGTGCATATTATGACAGGTAAAGCTGTTCAGACGGCTTTGTGGGGCCATTTTCGTGTTGACAAGTGCCTACAATGCCAGCTCATATCAGAAAGATCCCAAGATTCAGATCGTGCTTGATCAGACAGAGGAGTTGTACTCTTCCATTCTAAGGGGCGAGGCAACGCAGATACTGCATATTCTGACATTTAGATCAAACTCGAGACAGCTACAGAGAAGAAGAAACATGAACTTGCCCAAACCACAAAGGCAAGCAAATTATTACTGAATGATCACCTTATGGTTAGCAAGGCAAGGATGTTGATCAAGGCGGTTGTACTGGTTACTTCAATTACCTCAATACCTGATATCTGCTTATAACTATCTTCAGCCAATGAGCAGCCTTTTTGAAACGCACCCAGAAATTTATGGAAAGTTCGGTAATGGTTTTTAAGCTGTTCGTAGGAGCAAACAGTGCTGTGCTAGGTTAAGCAGTGATCTTGCCAGTGAGCAAACATTGATGAGGTCTCTTAAGAACACAGGTTGTCTCAGTCGCGGCAGTGGGTACAACGAAGTAATGCAAACCTGTTTGACCCTTTCTGCACCTGTAACATCCGAGTACAACCATGCAAGGCAAGATTTCACAGAACTGGCCTATACTACAAGTCCACAACACAAAGACTCAACTGAGATGCGCATCAAAAGAGATGTTTCTGATCGCGAGAAAATGCAGACAAAGATTATAACCTGCTCATCCTACACAGCAGATCCTCTTTGAAAAACATTGTCAATTAGATAGTGGCTGGATTAGATGTGAATGTTCATGCATTTCAGGACTTTGGGAACAAGATCATACGAGATATCATAGGTAAGTCAACCTTTGTTATATAAATCTAAGAGATAATACATATACCAAAATCTTGGGAATAGCTCCGCTGTTAAGATTGCTATTTATCCTGCAATACTGCTTCAGCATTTCATGGTAATGTCAAACTATGGAGATCTTTCCCTAGGAGACATAGTATCGAATTTTTAAGTCCTCATCCTCCTGCCATCTTTAAAGCCAAGAACATACTTCTTAAAGCAGACAAACCTCAGTTCATTCAGTCAATGCGATATCAAGCTGTAAACTTATCAAGTGAGGCTGTGATTAACTGTACTCCTGAATAATATTGTTATGTGCTTGATGGTGGCTCTTTGCCTCATCGTGTTTCATGCAAAATGGGCGACACACACAACGCAATAGCCGAGTTTTATGCAGATTTCGCGAACAAGCAACAGCATTATTCGATGTTAACGAAGACGGTCCTTATATCAAAGATATTACATACCAGAGACGAGGACAAAACATGAACCCGGGTATGAGTTTCAATAAAGAGCAGATTGATCATGCAAAAATGAGAACTTTTTTTCTCGTGACGAAAAAGCAGGTACGATTGCTCAGATCAGCTCAGCTCTGACTAAAATGGGATGTTATGTCCTTGTGTCACCAGGGGATGCAGACGTTGATATTGTTAAGGCAATAATGGAATGATCCCGTCCATAGCCCAACAATGTTGATCAGCGAGGATACAGATTGTGTATCAGGTGATAGTGGACAGATGAATGTCATGGATTTTATGATGAATCAACTGCTAAGTTATATCAACAATTCAATCAAAGTGTTATTTGTCTTGAAAACTAACACGTTTTACATAAAAATCATCACCTTTAAATCAAACGTAATGGACTTGTGATCCTTCTCATTGTGGCGGTGGATAGTTTTGGAGGCCATGTTGGATGTGTGTGTTTCATAATAAATTTACACTATGTCTGATGATCTAAAAGTGTTCTTTGGTCCCCGAAAACTGGGTAAAGACACCAAAACCATCAAATGTGAGTGGATAGTTACATAGTTATGATCGTAAATAGGTTTTTGCAGCCATCTTGAAAACAAAAATTTAGAGGTCCGATTTTGGTAAACTTTTGATATGTTATAAAGTAAGTGCTACCCTACCAGGATCAGTGAAAGTACCTTTCGTAGCATTTTTTTGGAGTCAACTTGTATATTGATCTGACTATTACTGTAATTTCCTAAGTTGAAAAGGCGGCTAACGTATGCTTAATGACAAATCAAAGATATGGGCCTTGGTATGGACATGGCATAATTATTCTCATAATATGTGAAGTGGTTACTGATCTATATATTCTTTTTGCTCGCAAACCTTAATCTAAATTTATTTTGTGCATGCAAACCGTAAGCACACATTTCAAAGAACAAAAGGTAACATATTTTATAACAAATCTTGTTTCATTTATACGTCTTGATGACCCCGTACACATGAGTTAGGTGAATACCTACAAAATGAACACTGCAACGGAGAAGATTAACTGTTACCTTAACAGAGTTTATAAATACAAAACGATGGCATTATTCTGCTTAATTGCGGAGAAGATGTATGGAACGTTGTCAGTGACCTCACACAATGACCACAATCACATGTGTTAAGTTAAAGTGAATAACTGTAGTCGAAACAGTGATATGGAGATTTTCGACGTTTTTCTTAATCAAGTTTCTACAAAAATATGAGGAATTAGCAATATGCATGTAATTTGTCATTTGCTGACCCCAAATCATAATTGGAAATATATTCAGAGGCAATATACAGTATGATTCTTACAGGAATATTCTCTTTTTTCAATTGAAGTTAGAACAATAACTTGTATTGGTTTATGTGTTGAAGGATTGTTTAACAACATTTATTGTTTTATATGTCCAAAGTAAGACCTACGAGGATTATGTTAAAATAATCTCCCAACTCAAAGTCTTAACATTTTCTTGTTGAGGAATAAGTACTGAATAATTGATAATATTACATCGGATACAAGTTTTCTCGAAGCTTCCAAGACAAAGTTAAAAATACATCATTCATTGATGAAAACCTTTTTTTGTGTACGATTGTATTATTAAAGTGATATTATGGGCATTTTTCACTGTTGAATTGAGCTGAAAAGAGTTAACAGGTCAAAAGAGTAAGTTAAAATGTGGTTACTGACCAATTATCTGCAACTCATCTTGCTACGAGCTGTTTATACAAATATATTTTATATTCGATATTTTACGTGACTCAACCAGTCCTGTAAGCGAAATGATCCGTAAAACAAAAGTGTGTCGTTGTGTCGTATAAACGAATCTGCACTTAAACTAAATTTAGGTTCACATTGTACATGCATGATCAGTTGTCAAACGAAAGTACGGTTGATATTCAAATGCATTTTTTTTCTCTTTCCGGGATATTGTTTTAGTAAGTTGATGCTGCATTAACAAATATGAATGTATATAAAGTGAAAACACCAAAACTAAACAACGGTTGCGATAGACAACTATAAACTGTCAGATGCCCATAATATCACTTTAAAAGATGTTCATGGAAAAATGAGAACACACATAGTTTTATTAATGGACGGAAAAACCTTTGATTTTGACAAGAAATGTATTAATAAATTTTGGATCTTATAATATCATCTTACACACAGAGCGAATGTTCCAAATGACACATTAAATAACAGTAATGCATTTCAAAAAAATAAATGGAAATTATAATTCAGTTGATTGGTACTATTGTTTTAGCTTTCGATAGTTGGGATATCAAAATTGACTTGATTTAGTAAATTGCTTTAATTGTATAAAATCAAAGAATTACGTTCTTACCAGAAATTGTAGCAAAACTATTTTAACTAAATAAAACAACAATATTGTGTCATTTGATTGGCATTAGTTATAACAACCTTTGAATAAAAATAATACTTAAAGCAGATTTCTATGAGCCCATCTGAAACTCTTCGTCAGCGGTAAAATCACTGATTTTTGTCTGCAATTGGATATTGATTTAAATGTTGAGAACTTGATACCAGCTATCAGTAAGGCTCTATTAATAATATGGAAACAGAACCTAACTGTTCGAATCTTTCTCTTCATATAATGATTTGTTTTTATTGTACTTGTATCCTAAAGTTTGCTTACTTCGTATACATTTGTCAGCATGGAGGTCGAGGAAACTGGTAGCCGCACATGTACAAAGTTGGTTGAGGCAAATTGAACTAGTGGTCTTGCACTCTTGGTCAGTGGTACAAGTAGTGTTGTAGGCCTTCTCTAAAATTGGATATTGGTGGACAAGTTAGGAACATTATGGCAACTATCAGCACTGCTCAAGAACATGGATTTGACTGAAAGTGACCTAGTTTGTTCACCTCTCTGTACTCACATCAGAACTCGGCCAAGATATCAGTGGGACAAATGTTCTAACCAAGTCATGAATATTGGACAATACATGTAGCCTCTACAAGGTTGACAAGGTAAATGTTGACGACGGACGACACAAGACAGACAAAAGGCGATATCAAACTTCCCCATTAGGACGTATTGCTCAAGTGACCATATTGTGGTCTTGAAATATCTTACTCCTTGAGAAGCAAGGGAAAACTGGCATAAGCGTCTGTCATATAAGTTTCACCGAATATCATATAGAAGATGATGAACAACCTTGTACACCAATAGCATTTTCATTGTTCACATAACTGTTCAATACTTTGCTGATATTGGGATAGGTTGTAGTATAAGTTATTTTTATTTGAGAGTATTTTCAGAAAACATACAACTAAAGCAATAATGGATATTCTCAGGACAAGCACATGTCTTTCTCAAAGCCGTGTCGAGACATTCAGCCTTGGCAGTGTGACACTGAATCGTTGTAATACACTGTTCTCCATTAACTTTCTCTGCAAGAGTCGTATCGATACTTCAACAGTTTATGTATGACTTTTGTTTAACCAATGCATTTTATAATTAACATATTTTTTTCTTTGCGTTGATAAATAAGCTATTAAAGATTTTTTCATTTGTAATACACAATTCATTTTTAACAATGCTAATTAATGCACAAAACAGTTAAAACAAACATTTTGTAACATATCAAACAGTTTACCATCCACATTTTCATAAACAAAAAGAAAATCGCATAAGTCCCTATGGGAAGGCCTAATTATATACACATGATGTTCAAATGCCAAGCGGGTAAGAAGGAACAACTTACTGTGAAGACATTGTCTGTTCGCTGTGTCTTCATATTTGCCCTCTGGACAGGCACAAATGGGGGGTGTTCCCGCACATACTGCATCTTTGTATAGACATTGTAATGCGGAGATGGATCCATCACAGGATTCATTCAGGTCAATTCCTGGTAGTGTAACATATACTAAAATGCGTTTAAAAGATTAGTTAATGGTTATAAAGCATTATGTAGACGCCCACATTATTAGCATTTGTTAATGCTTTATTGGCAGTTTTATTAGTTTGAGATATATTCATCAATATCCCTTTAAATGCATTTCCTTTAGCACTAACTATGGTTCTTTGTCAACGGGCTTGTGGTGACACTGCGAACATTCTACATCGTCGCTATGTAAGCTAGCTCACACAGCAACACAATATAAGTGCTCCGTTCTTTTTGCTATAACATATGTGGGACTCTGTACCGACCAACAACAATATGTTGGTTATTTACGATGTGAAGTATTTGTAATATGTTTAACCTTTAATAATGCTTATGAAAGAGGTAAGACGGTGTTGTTTTTTTTGTAAATTTTACGGAGTATATTTATTCTGACAATAAGTTTATTCATGTTTTTTGAAGATAAACAAACATGTAATCACTAAGATAGCTATGTTAACATATTAATTTGGGGTATTGATATGACGTTTAAAATGAAGAAAATATTAAAGAAAAATGTTTGGTCAGAAATCGGTCGTTTTCAACAGTTTGATATTGTGTCGGTTTGTTAGTTTTGTGTGGTATTATTTGTAAAATTGTAAAATTAATTAATTGGAAGAGTCCTTAATATTGATTCGTTTTATTATATGTATATGAATGTGCTATATCAAGTACTTAAGTACTATATTTTAGTGCTGTGTAACCGATGTCAGTGCAAAATGAAATTGTTTAACGCAAACAGCAAAACAAAATTTAATAATCGGTCATTGTTATCGCTCGATAATTTATGCAAATCTTACTTTACAAATTAACAAAATTAATACTTTTATTGTTTTTTTTATTTTGTCAGTACAAAACATGCATCTGAATTCAAGAAACAGGATTGTTTTTTTCTAAAAAAACAAAACCTGTCGTTTACTCCAAATATATGGTATTTTAGTGACCTTGACCAAACTGGCCCAAAATGGGAGTTGGACACGTCAGCTTGTAAAAGGAAACTGAGCAATATATAAAACATACCACTCAATCCCGGAAAAATTGCTACAAAAAGTATTTTAACTGACCCTGGTAGAGTAGAGTGACAAATATAACATATATGAACAATTTACAAACATCGGACCACCGGAAATTGTTGTTTTTTTTAAGATGGCGTCCAAGATGGACGCCAAAACCTATGACTGATCATAACTATGTAAGTATCCACTCAAATTTAAATGTTTTGCGTCTAAACATAGGTTTTGGGGGGCGAAGAACACATTAAGATAATAACAAAATATGTAAGTATATTGAGTAACAGAGAAATCCAACATGGCGCCCAAATGAACTCTTATAAAATGACCGCAAGTGCATAACTAGTGACTCAAACGTGTTATTATTTTATCTCAATTTGATAATAAATAGATTTTTATGTTGAGTTTAAAATATTTATTCCTAGTATAAACTTTTATTCCGTTATTGAAGCTCAATCGTCATAAACAACAAATATAAAAACAGACCAACATTATACACAAATATCAGACATGCGTGTGCTTAACACTTTCTCATGCTTGTTTGTTTTTTAAGGGTTGCGACAACAATGCAATTATATTAGGCCCTTTATGAGTTAATTGCAGCAATTTAAACTAGAGTATTAAACAAGTTATCATTTCTCTTTTTGTCATAAATTGTTAAATAATGAGTGCAAACACACCTAGGTAAGATTTTTGTTCAATATGCAAGTAGGAGATTGAGTTTTCAAAGAATAACTGAGGTGCTTTTCAGTGGAAGGGAGTGAAGGGAATAAATGAAGCTAGTGTAAAGCGGAAGAATTATCCTGTAACTGAGGCTGGCATTAAAGAACATACAAATGTCGTCAGCAGTACACACACGATAAAAACATTACAAGTTATGCTGCAAAGCAAAGTAACTGGTGTAGGTCTGTACAAATCAGAACCACAAGGCAATCAAGTGGAGTTTTTGAAAGTCGTAAAGACTGCATACTTACCACTATGTTTTAGAGGACTATGATTCAGATGCTATTTGGTTATTCTATGGCAAAGCCAAAAGGCGCAAGGTTGGGGCAGTTGGTCATGCTTTTATTCAAGCAATTCATTCACAAGCTGTCATTGCACCACTACAAGTGGGACTTGCTGTTCAAATAAATCATCTACATCGCCCGAAGCTAATTGTTGAATGAGGCGGAGTTTGTTGAAATTTATATTATGGCCAGTGATATAGATTTGTTGGAGATATCTGTTCTCCCTGCCGCCGATAGTGTTGATCACAATACTATCACGTTTGCCACTGCAAATGTACTTTTCATGAGATGGGTGTCAGGCCAAAACAGACAACAGAGATGAACATTAGAAAATAAGAAATAAGACAAAATCTTGGAGAACCGGTAAGCAAGGCATGCATGTAATGAAATAGTATTCGAGGACCTGACGCAATTTCTGGATAGTTACAACTTACAAGAGGGTTGATATTTTGTGAGAAGTCTTTTTCAGCTTCACCAGGCAACACCGAATTGGCCGGGGATTATGCATATTTTCCTCAGAAAAGCCAGCATCCTGAGCCGTCGTCAGTCAAATGGTTGCCTATAATAATTTATATTCTCGGCTTAAGTCGTGCATTTGTCAACATTAGACTATGTTTGTAACCTTGGCATGAAGCACAACCATCCCACTATGCTAACGTTTGACAAACCCTCGTATTGGAAGGCTGCCGAAATTGTCATTGATGTGGCACAAAGTAGTTGCCTGAAAAGTATTGTCCTGATGTTGGGATGTTAACATACACTCATGAACTTGCCGGGGGCCATAAGATTCATCATTTAAGGAACCGTTCTAAAAACATACTTGATACTGTCTATGGGGAAAATGCCAGCTCATATCAGGATGAACCCGAGATTCAGATATTTTATTTACACTTAAATGTATTATGAATATTGCTGGGCCAAGTGTGAGGTTGAGCGCTCTATAACCAGGTTTAAACCCCCAATGCTCTGCATTGACCGTTCCAAGGCGATGACCCCAGCTTTATTCATATTTTGTGTTTATGTTGGTTTGTATTGTGTTGTGTTGTGCTGTTTTGTACTGTTTGGGCAATCGGTCACTTGCCTTAAATAAAGGACCAACTAATTGTTTTAATGAAAATTCAATACTGCTCCAGCAGCTGGAGTTTCACTTCTTTATATTGATCAGGCAGAGGAGTTGTACTCTTCCATTTTTAGAGGCGAGGCGACGCAGGTGCTTTATTTTCTGACATTAAGATCAAAATCGAGACTGCTACAGACAAGAAGAAACATGAACTTTCCCAAACCACAAAGGCAAGACAATTATTACTTAAAGATCACCTTATGGTTAGCAAGGCAATGATGTTGATCAATGCGGGTTGTACTGGTTGTTAGATGATGCATTTACAGGCAGTATTTAAGTGTTGTTCGGTCTTTGCTTCAGCTGGGTAATTAAATTTCCTGTGATTTGCTTATAACTATCTGCAGCCAATGAGCAGCCTATATGAAACGCACCCAGAAATTCATGGAAAGTTCGTTAATGGTTTTTACGCTATTCGTAGGAGCAAACAGTGCTGTGCTAGGTTAAGCAGTGATCTTGCCAGTGAGCAAACATTGATGAGGTCTCTTAAGAACACAGGTTGTCGCAGTCGCGGCACTTGGTACAACGAAGTAATGCAACCCTGTTTGAACCTTTCTGCACATGTTACATCCGTGTACAACCGTGCAATACATGATTTCACAGAACTGGCCTATACTACAGGTCCACAACACAAAGACTCAACTGAGGTGCGCATCAAAAGAGATGCTTCTGATCTCGAGAAAATGCAGACAAAGATTACAACCTTCTCACCCTACACAACTAATCCTCCTGGAAAAACATTGTCATTTGGATAGTGGCTTGATCAGATGTGAATGTACATGCATTTCAGGAGGCTGGGAACAAGATAATAAGAGATACCATAGGTAAGACAACCTTTGTTATATAAATCTAAGAAAAATGACAGACGCCAAAATCTTGGGAATAGCTCCGCTGTTAAGATTGCTATTTATTGTGCTCTTCTGTTTAGCCTTATCTGGTAGTGTCAAAGTCTTGAGATCGTTTTTTTCAAGACATGTTATCGAATGAATTAAGTCCCCATCCTCCTGCCTTCTTTGAAGCCAAGAACATACTTCATAAAGCAGACTTGCCTCAGATCATTCAGTCAATGATATATCAAGCTGTAAATGTAACAAGTGGGGCTTTGATTAACTACATTCCTGAATCAGATTGTTATGTGCTTGATGGTGGCTCTTTGTTTCATCGCGTACCATGCAAAATGGGCGACACACAACGTAATAGCCGAGTATTATGCAGATTTCACGAACAAGCAACAGCGGTTTTCGATGTTTACGAAGACGGTTTTTATATCAAAGATATCACATACCAGAGACGAGGACAAAAACGTGAATTCGAGTATGAGTTTCAACAAAGAGAAGATTGATCATGCAAAAATGAGGACTTTTTTCTTGTGACAAAAAAAAAACGCAGGCATGATTGCTCAGTGTTCGTTGTCTCCAAAACTATGACGTTTTACATAACAATCATCACCTTTAAATCAAACGTTATGGACTTGTGATCCTTCTCATTGTGACGGTGGCTATGTTTGGAGGCCATGTTGGATGTATGTGTTTTTATAATAAACTTACACTATATCTGATGATATTAAAGTGCTCTTTGGTCCCCGAAAACTGGGTATGGACACCAAAAACATCAAATTTGAGTGGATAGTTACACAGTTATGATCGTAAATAGGTTTTGGCAGCCATCTTGAAAAAAAAATTCGGAGGTCCCATTTCGGTAAACTTTAGATATGTTATTAAGTACGTTCTACCCTACCAGGATCAGTGAAAATACCTTTTGTAGCAATTTTTGAGGAGGTCAAAGTGTATATTGACAAGAATATTACTTGAATTTTCTAAGTTTAAAACGGGGAAAACTTATGCTTAATGGCAGGTCAAAGACAATTACCACAAACACATATGTTCTGTTGAAGTGAATAACTGAGTCGGAACGGTGATATAAAGATCTTCGACGTTTTTCTTAATCAAGTTTCAAAGTACAACAATAGGACCAATGAGCAATACGCATGTAAGTTGTCAATGACTGACACAAAATTATAATAGGAAATATATTTAGATGCGATATATATTATGATTCTAACAGGATTATTCTCTTTTTTCAATTGAAGTCAGATCGATAACTTTTAATTGTTTATGTTTAAAAGGGTTGTTAAACAACACTCATTGTGTTCTTTGTCAATAGTAACACATACGAGAATTATGTTAAAATCATCTCCCAACCCAAAGTCATAAGATTTTCTTGTTATGGAAATAGTATTGAATAATTGAAAATATAACATATGATACAGTTTTGCTCCAAGATTTCCATACAAAGTTTAAGTACATCATTTATGGATGAAAAACGTGTTTGTATACGATTATATTATACAAATATGTTCATGGAAAAATGTTTACACACACATTTGTATCAATTAACTGACAAACCGTCTATTTTGTATTAATAAATTTTAGATATTATAATATCATCTTACACAAAGAGCGATTGATCGAAAGGACACATTTAATATAATTATTTTTTTTTAAAGGCAATTTTTATTCAAATGATTATTTTAGCATTTGATATTTGTGATATCAAAATTGACTTGATTTAGTAAATCACATTTCTTTTATCAATCCAAAGAAATACTGTCTTACCAGAAATTGTAACAAAACTATTTGACCTCAATAAAACAACTATAGTTTGTCATTTGATTGGAATCAGTTATAACAAACTGTACATAAATAACACTTTTAACATATTTTAATGAACTCATCTGAAAGTCTTCGTCAGCGGTAAAATGACTGATTTTTTCTCTGCAATGGGATATTGATTCAAATGTTGAGAACTTGATACCAACTTTCAGTAAAGATCAAATATATGGACACATAACCTAACTATACCAATCTTTCTCTTCATATAATTATTTGTTTCATTGTACTTATATCCTGAAGTTTTCTTACTTGGTATACATTTGTCAGCCTCGGAGTCAAAGAAACTGATAGCCTCACAAGTACAATGTTTGTTGAGGCAATACGAACTAATGGTCTTGCACTCTTGGTCAGCGGTACACGTACTGTTGTAGGCCTTCTCTGAAATTGGGTATTGGTGGACTGAAAGTGACTTAGTTTTTTCACCTCGCTGTACTCACATAGGATCTCGGCCAAGATATCAGTTGAACAAATGTTCTAACCAAGTCATGAATATTGGACAAAACATGTAGCCTCTACAAGATTAACAAGGTAAATATTGACGACGGACGACTCAAGACGGACAAAAGGCGATCACAAAGTTCTCCATGAGAACGTATTGCTCAGGTGAGCATATTGTGGTCTTGAAAAATTTTACTCTTTGACAAGCAAGGGAAAACTGAAATAAGCGTGTGTCATATATGTGTCACCGAATATCATATGATGCACAAAGTTGTAAACCAATAGCATTTTCATTGTTCACTTAACTGTTGAATATTTTATCAAAGCTTATTAACCAAAATTGTTTGAAATATGAATTGTTTTGTTAAGTCGAAGTATCAGCTATGTAAACATAAAAGTAACGTCTTAACAATATCTGAAAAACAATTTAAACTCTAAATTGCAAATCTCTCATTGGTCTTATGTCGCAAATATTAATATAGTTTGAGAAATTGTACTCCTGCAAGTTTCAAGCTGTCAATCTTCACACTTTCTCATACATCATAGGAGTCCTTATCGTTTATCGTGTAATC
This sequence comes from Dreissena polymorpha, assembly GCF_020536995.1. Lineage (NCBI taxonomy): Eukaryota > Metazoa > Mollusca > Bivalvia > Myida > Dreissenidae > Dreissena > Dreissena polymorpha. The sequence goes on along the minus strand of NC_068362.1, from coordinate 80,219,002 downwards.
TCGGAAAATGTTTCATCGATGTCTTATGAAGATACATTTATTCATTGTACATTTTTAGAAGGGTATTGTTTGGGTGAAATAGGTGTCTAAATATAAAATGAGACTCATCGATTTGCTTTTTGTAAATAACTCATCATTTGAGCAACCTTTTAAAACCTTTTAATACTGTCCGATAGTAAATGACTTTTCAAAATATATTTTTGTCCGAAAATTGACTAGTTCTCATTACACTAGTCCCGGCTTCACATTTGGAGTGGCCACATTTGTGACACATTTGTAGTTTTTTGCATAAATGTTATAAAAATGAAATCAATGATAATATCCAAGGAAAAAATGGTTATCCGATTACGTTATCACTACACTATTTCCGATTACGTTAACACTACTCTTATATTTGAACACTGTTTGTTTTACAATCCTTTGGTGTATGACATGGTTATGACTGAGACAGACGTTTCCTTACATTCGCATAGACATACATACACACAGAAACATTGACAGCTATATGTTGAAACAGACGAAGGGAAAAAATCTCGCTGTTGCCTCCAGGACATGGATAATTACACTCCGACTCTGGCCTTTTCACTGGGTCATTCATTGTATTACCACAGAAGCATTCGTTGGTGTTCTAAATACAATAATTGAGAAAACAATGTTAATTTAGGCAATGTGTGATAGTGTCAAATGAAATCATCGTTCCAATTTATATTGTTTTACCCCAATTTTTATAGACGCTAATTTTCCAGTGACCTCCACACATCTTGCTGTTGCCTCCAGGACATGGATAATTACACTCCGACTCTGGCGATTTCACTGGGTCATTCACTGTATTACCACAGAAGCATTCGTAGGTGCTCTAAATACAATAATTGTTATTTAAGTAAAGTACCCGATTAAAAAACTTGCAACAGCAGAAATGTGTGGCATATTGTGTAAAACAATATAAAATTCTTCGCCACTCCCGAAATTATATTTGTATCTCACAACTCATGTAATTGTAAAAAAATATTGCATGAACAATTCACAAATAATTATCACATTTTAGTTTGCAGCGACAAAAAGCCATCCGTTTGAGATTAGAATTCAACACGTAGCGATTGTATAAAACCCGGTGAAAAGGGTGTCTCAATAAGGTATACGCATTTGCAATTACTAAACATATACATGAAATGCGTAAACGTAACGTTAATGCTAAAAATACTTTTATAATACAATCATACAATACCTCAGTTGAGTGACCCAATTACAAATCACATGTTTAAACACAAACCCTACCTCAACGCCAGCATAGCTGAAGTTACTGCATTGACTCGCACACTCCTCTGGTGTGTTTGAGGAAAGCCGTAATTTCTTATCAGTCAGGACACGATCCCGACTATCGGAATAACACCCAAGGTAAACAATACCTGCCAAAATATAATATTACTTTTGTATCTGGGAAATGTAAATGTATTGTATGCAGCACACTAGTAATATTTTTTATACAAGTTATCGGGTCTGATAACAATTGTGTCATTGGGCATGCTTATTGAACACGCTCTCCTTTTGTTGATTAACATCGACTGATATTGGTAGTCGGTATATTGTGTCGTAATGGAAACACAACTGTTTATTTAGTTTTTAATACGCACCGAATGTTGCGAATATTTAAATCGATAGTCAAACGTACAAGATTCACAATATAATCAAAGGCCTTTCGCAAAATGTGACGTTTAATTTCGGAATTAACTTAATTAACACATTCTATGATATTGAATGTGGTTAAAAAATAAAATTGTGGGAACACTTTCGTATATAAAGTTCACAAACACTTGTATTGTTAATTCAGACATTAGCCCTAATACAACGATTGCGTCGATAAAATAAATACATAGTGTCAATGGATAATTGATTCGTCGAGAATTATGAAAGCATATTGCAAGTACAAAATGCTAAGTATTTTATAACCAAAACCATTTAAGATCACATTAACTTGATGAATGAAAACTACTTTAGGCAAATTATATGCATGTGTATATCAGCATAGATTTGTGAATTTGTAACACTTGTATGTACCATATTATATAGCATAAACTGTAAGCTCTATCTTCTAGGCGCCCTCTTACATGTAATTAAGTATTGATTTAAGTGTTTATATCGTCAGAATGTTTAGTTTTCTATTCCATTTTCTTCTATTGCTGATGCTCTCTTATACCCATATATTTGAAACTGTTTTTACTATTAATTGAAACGCCAGCACATTTATGATTAATGCACTTGAAACGCTGCTTTTGTTTCATCCCATATACATATGGGCCGTGTCGCGACAAAATCTGTATTCGTGACATCAGTTATGATGTTGGTAAATTCTCTGTAAATCGAACACATTTTTTTTTAATCTGCGCGATTTCGTCATCACTGAAACATATGAATCTGTGTAGCTGTTTCGGACAGTTTTGTATTTGTGAAACATCTTTAATATTTTATGACGTGATATGGATAATGAAATAGAAGTAAGTAATATATCGTATTATTATCGTATTATTATGGGCTATTTTGCAAAATTGGTGTGATATAAATATTTAATAGAATATTGCAAACTAGACGTTTTTATAAATTAACCACCATGTTTAACGTTGTTAAGATAAGTGAGCGAACAATTATTTTCGGTAGAACTTATCGGACTAAAATTTTGTTATTTTAATTTGTACATGAATTGTTGTAAGAGTTTATTCCAACCTTTAATTGCAACCATGGGGTTATACATAACAAGGTGTACAAAAAGTTTTTTTATCCAAAAACCCGACCGATTCTAATTTGTTGTGCCGATTCTAAAGGCTAAACAGTTTGTCTAATTCAAAGCAAAATAGTATTTGTTATTTGTTAGTATTTGTTATCGATTTTTATGATAAACTCGACCATATTCTCTAAATAATTATTCATCCAACTTCTATATAGTTTTAAATAGATTTATATGCAGGAAAGGATATTGCATAGAATTTTGGAAGATTTTTATCACTTAATATCCTTGTTTCGGTAGGAAATAGCTCGCATATCGCACATATAGATCTACAGTGTCTCCTATTATTCAATGACTGAGAGCATGAACAAATCTCTGTAATTTCGCGTATAGAAACACGTATCGATTATTTCATGTTTGAATAATTGGAATATATACGTTTCTAGGAAATAGACAATTTATTGTCCGACCACTTTGGACGAACTCCCTCGGCATCACAGGTGAGTTCAAATTCCGATGATGGGACTGATATAAATTCCCCAAATGATCATTCATTTAGTGAGGACGACAACATTTCAGTAGCAGATATTGTTGATTGTTGAGCCACACATTTCATTCACCAACATGACATTGTATGTAACAACAGTGAGGAGTATGAAAGTGATGTGGACGATACATACATTGTCAGTGGTGCATACGCTAGTGGTGACATGGACCCTGACTTTGCAACTGTCGGGCAGTTTATCGAGATTGGATGTGGTTGCAAGAGTAAGTGTAATGTTAATTTTGAAATTTGCCTGGTATACCATCATATATTGAAAATGCGAGAATTGACAAATGAAGAGAAATATATTATTGTCATGAGTAATCTTAAATGTGGAAATGGCCTTACTACAAAACGAGGTAAGCCAAGGAAAAGTTCGATGGTTTCTTAGAATGCATCCCAAAAGCCAGTTTTCAAGAAAACGTTTATGCTGGTTAATGACATCGGTAGATCAGCTTTAGAAAATTGTGTAGACCATTATAAGCAGAATTGTCCAGTGCCAGGAGTGCATGGAAACGCAATAAAGAAACCATCACTAACCGTCATTTATGATGATATAAAAAGAGAACTTTTAGTGGCTGTGTAAAGCGTTCCAAGGAAACATACATATTCATTTATGATGAAAGAAAAAAGAAAAAAAAAGAAAGAAAAAACACTATACTTTTGATTTTAGTCAAAATGGATCCATTCCTCACTTCTCGCCGCGAATGGGGCCAATTTATTTCCCTTCGCAAAATTCAGATTGTTGGGTTGCGGATAGATGGACTGCCTAAACAGCTCAATGTTTCTATTGATGAAAGTGAAACTATGGGCATAGATGGAACCCAAACACACGGACCCAATGCTGTTATCTCGATGCTGGACATCGTGCTAGACACCCACGGGCGTTGTGAATCGACATGTTCCATCCATGCGGATAATTATCCAGGTATTATTTTGTGATATTATTCTGTGGTAATCATATGATTTATTTAGATATATTTGAATTAATATTTCGAACATATGAGTGAATATTGTGTTCTTAACATTATTTATATTTATGACTATACACTGAGAAACTTTAAAAATGCTCCAGTTGTAAGAATAACGAAATAATAATGTATACATTATTCTATTTTTATGATATTTGGCAATAATGAGCAAAGGTATGTTACAAACAACTTCCGAAATTTCTATTGACAAATTGAAACAATTAAAGGAAATATCACAAATCCAGTGGTAACACCCTTTACATTGAATTTCGCAATTTATAAAAAAATTAGGGACTCACTTTATAAAAACATTTTTTCAAATTTAGATTTTTTTTATTATAAATTATGTGTTATTTACAAGTTAGATTTTTTAATTATAAATTATATGTTATTTACAAGTAAAACAATTTATACCCGCTAAAATCCGCAAGGAAAATGAACGTCGCAAACAGCTGGCTACGCATGCGCTATCTACACGTATTTTGCACGTGCTTCACGATTATATCCACGAAATGAAATCTAAACCTGTTGCATGTGTATGTAATCGACTAGCACACAAGAAAAACACAAAATATAGTTTTGAAACGTGTTCGATAGCATGCCACGCTTACTAGAACATGAGCGTTCAGAGGCTGTTGGTATGCTGAGAGCCGGAAGTGTCGTAACCGACGTCGCGCGTCAGTTAAATTGCGCGAGATCCACGGTTAATCATCGCATTTTGGAAAGATACAACGTCACTGGAACTGTAAAAGACCGTCCACGCCCGAATCAGCCCAAGATAACAACGCCTAGACATTACGCCAACATTCGACGCGTTCACAGACGTTACCGCTTCCGGTCTGCCACCCAGAGTGCCAGACAAACAATTGGTATCTGTGGGTAAGTTGTGCACCATATTTTATCATTCTATGATGCTTGTACAATATTTGACAATCCACCGAAGTTAGAGACTGATTAGTCACTTTTATTTTTCAGGCGACCAACCCATGCCCGAACCGTGATACGTAGACTGGGTGCCGTTGGGCAGACCTAAACAGGGATACATTTTGACCGATAGACACAAAGCAGTGAGACTAACTTGGGAACGTATTCATCATCGATGGACCCGACGACAATGGTGTACAGTTCTCTTCTCAGATGAATCTAAGTTCAATGTTCAGAACTGTGATGGACGTGTTAGAGTGTATCGTTTGAGAGGTTAGAGGGTCATCGAACAATGCATACAGAAGTTTAATCGTGACTTTGCTGGCAGCATTTATATGTGGGCTGGGATTTCCCAATTTCACAAAACTGATCGTGTCCTTCTCCAGGGCTATGTCAACGCTAGGCGATACATAGACACTGTATTAACTCCTGTTGTTGCTCCATGTATGCTGCGTAATCTCAGAGGACGATTATTCCAACAAGACAATGCACCTGCACACTCGACTCGACTTACAAGAGTTTCCCTTGCCACGAATGGAATTGCTGCGTTAAACTGGCCATCGCTGTCGCCTGATATGTCTCCCATTGAGCATGTCTGGAACGAGTTAGGAAGACGCTTGAGAGCCCATCGTCCAGCCACTAGAAATCTCAACCAGTTACGTCCAGCCTTAATACGCGGGTGGAATAACATTCCCTAACAACAAATTACAAACATTGTGTTGTCGATGAGACGTAGATGCACTGCCTACATTGCTTCTAATAGAAGTTACACGCGGTATTAATTGTTGTAAAATTGCGAATTTCAATGTTAAGGGTGTTACACCTAGATTTGTGATATTTCATTCAATTGTTATAATTGTTCAATAAAAAATTCGGAAGTTGCTTGTAACATACCTGTGCTCATTATTGCCAAATATCATATATAATGTATACTTCACCATTTCGTTATTTTTACATCTGGAGCGTTTTTAAAGTCTATCAGTGTATACCATATGGTAATAATTGTTTGATTTTTCTTTTAAAGAAGGCTTAACAGAGTGGGTAACTTAACCTCAATAACAAAGACAAAATAATAATATAGTAACTGTTTAGTATGTATTGTTAGAATGTTAACATATGGTCTGGAATATTCCACCGGTCAGAACAAGAACCGCTATCTCATTGGCTATTTCACATGGCGTGTGATTACCGGCAGACATGACGTGATAGAATACCACATGCAAATACCAGGCCATGCCAGGTGTCTGGTTGACAATGAATTCGTGCATTTAAAGAAACTTTACAGGTACCTAAAAGCCGCCTTTGTTGTATGTGTAAGAATACAAAAATACTAATAAATAAATAATCAAAAGTGCATTTTCCTTGTATGCAGTGTTTTATTTATTAAGCGTGTAGAATAAGATCACGTTTACATTTCTCACAATACTAGAACTCTGACCATTGAAATTCGGGAGTTCAAACATTGAGATAATTGTCTCATTGACCAAGATGGTCAATATGTCCTCTGCATCCAATAAAGAAGTGAGTTGTCCGGCATGGTACTGGCGGGATAGGAAAGGGTTTTTGTCCCGACTGTTTTATCCTGTACCAGCGATAAGGTATTTACTAATGTAGGCCATTGATAATTGGTTAAAATGTTCACACCACTGAGAAGAATAGTTTGTGTTAAGTTCCTCAAGTGCAAAACAAATCGAAAGAAAAACTAAACTCGGACATAACCATGCACATTGTCTTCAATTATAGTTACCAATGCAAATGAATATTATTCGCAAATGCATTATACATTTGTCATATCAAAAAGTATTAAAATGTTTGCCAAAATAGTATTATTTTTTAATATTCAGACATGACTACGGAGGAGCCAGGTGTGGTCACAATGCGCACGGAAGTCGGATGTCCAGAGGTCAAGGTTACTGAGGCTATGGATGACGTCCATATTCCATACCAACGACCGCAGATTTTAGAGCGCAAAGGACTCAGCATTAACAGACAGGAGTACTTGTAAAATGTTGTCAGGCCATATCTCAGCGATGCTAACAAGGATGCTACTTGCCTTTACCCAGAAATATAACTATAGTTATGTTGTCGCATCTATGGCATCTTTGGCAAAAGATTGCACACATTATAATGCCAGTCTTTACAGGCGAATGACAAATAACTTCAAACATATTCTTCAGTACTTTTTGAATATCCTTAAATGTCCTTAAATACAGTGGTTTATTTATAACACATTTAAATAACACTGTTTTCATATCAAATGAAATATTTGTATTCACTTCTGCTTGTTTCTATAGAATTCATGTCAAACGAAGAATTCTACAGACAATATAAGCTGTATGATAAATTAATTGCGAACATTTTGCGATTTTTTTTTAAATAGATAAGTGTGAAAAGAAGATATTATTAAAGATTACTCGACTCTTAAATATATATATATATTGTTAATAGTCTAATAAGCTTTAAGCCCTAATATGTCATGCTGTCGGCTGCAATTACCTCAAAACATTTGACAAACACAGTTTGCAGAATTGTATTTTATAATGTTTCTTCTTTTTTTAGAGACTATTGAAAATGTTAACACGGAACAAAAAAATCAGACGTTTTTACACACATACTTTGTTTTTCATATTAGGTACATTATGTCATGATGTTGAAGTAAAACATCCATTATAATTGTTACATTCGACATAACTCTACGTAGCGATGTAAATATTTCCCCAATAAAAACACAATGGTTACTGGAGACTGCTGTTTAATACCGGAGAAAGTAATTCATAGGTGCTTTGTTTTGTTGAGGATAACAGTCGACAAAGTTTGTATAATTTATTTACTTGGAAATTTCAAACATAACACTCAATCATATAATGGAATATAATCCATTCTATACTAGTTTTTAAAGCTATCAACTGTCGCCGATCTGCATTTATATAATCAACAAATGAGCTCGATCTAATGTTGCATGATCACGAGAAACACAATGCCAGAACGACAATTCTCTTGTTGCCAGCTTTCAATGCAGTCGTTTTAATTAGTTTACAATCATACAGAACGCTTTTTAATGGTAACTTTGACAGTCGATTTGGTTTACAATACATGTCAACAATATGAAAACCAAAGCGCTTAATCCAACATCACTATGATATAAATGTGCACTATCCCGTTTAAACTAAATGTATGCCAGCACAGCAATAATACGCTCCTTTCGTCGATGGAAGCCTAATGTTTATTATTAAGACTTTATAAAAAGCGTTATGTGTATTTATTGTATATCAATGATATTCAGCAGTCACACAATCTGAATCTGCCGATTGTATTCCAAATTCAACAAATGAACTATTTACTTTAAAATATTGTATTGTAATATATTTAATATGAAAGCGATACTTACAGCAACAACCAATATAGTTGCCCTTTGAGGATAACTGAATATTTTACTACAAATGTAATGCGAAATGGACCTTAACTAATGAAGTCATATGTTCATATGATTCGTTTAATCACAAATAAATTAGTGATCCGAAATGTGTTGGTTTAAGATTTAACGGCGTCTCAAAACTAATGTGCGTGTGTCCAAAACAGAGCGACTTGTACAAGGCACACGAAATTTGACGTTGCGTTATGCAAATAACGTTGTATTTTGCATGTCACGTTGAGTTATTCAAATAACACCTTACAGCTTCAAGTAATTTTGTGATAAAGACAGATGCCGTTATGGTATGTCTTCATTATTTTTTTTTGCAGTATAATTTGTAAACGTATTGGACAATTATGTTTGTATGTAAGAAACCCTTACGGAACGACCTAAAATGTAATTGACTTGTTTGCTTTAGGATAGGAAAGCTCACAGCTTTTTTATTTACAACATATACATGTTGCACTATTAGTATAACCATTATTATTAAACAGCAATTGCTGTAGTGAAATGAACGTTTATAGAGAAGTTACGTTGTTGCAACCACTTTTATAGTCGATACTACATGTAGCGCCTTGCAAACATATACATTTACTAACAAGATAGCAGGAAAGCCACATTCGAGCGTGTGTGCGCCTAATAACCAAATAAATGGCATATTTTGACCCCTTTATATTTTCGTGAATTAGCCCAAATATATTTTACTTATTCTTAGTCTGTGTAAGATGGTTTACTATATGCATCAGTTTCTAAATAACAATATACCTTACATATTTCTATAAACTGTGTTGTTAATACTCTTTTACTGTAAGCTGGCATACTGACAGACACATATATTTCTATAAACTTTAATTTAAATATTCACTCCGAGAAATATTTTGAATGAATATAATGAATGCATAATAATGCACGATACTGTAATTTTTTGTTCTTAATTTCTTTCTAATTAAATATGGATACTTCATTGAATCAATTTTAGTTTATTTACAATGTTATATCGTGATTTTTAGGTCGACATGACAAGATAAATAAAATAGTAAGTTTACGTTTAAATAAGAAACATATTTTATCTATGCTAATTAGAACATATCTGGTGGTAACAAGGTAGAATTCTGTCTTTTTTTGCGCTTTAAAACTAACAAATGATCGCGTTTGTCGAAATGGACGTATACGTCTAGAAATTCTACGTTCGGTTTTAAAAGCGGTACCGATTGAAAAATAATAAATAACTTGCTAACTAGGCTATAGATTGAATTTTATCTATGCCAATAAGAATTTATCTGGTGGTTACATGTAAGAAATCCGTCTTTTTGCGTTTTAAAACTTAAAAATAATCGCGTTTATCGAAACGGACGTATACGTATAGAAATCCTACTTTCGGTTTTAAAAGCGGTACCGTTTGAAAAATAATAAATTACTTGCTAACTAGGCCATAGATTTAATGACAATTTTGCACACTTTAAATACCATCTATATGTATTGATTAACATGTAGTTTATTTTAAGGTCAGATGCAAAGTGTGTCTCTTTAAGTAGATAATATAAAACAATTAGTATTACTTATTAAGCACTTGATTCTACAAAGATTTTCAATAATAATATAGTGTTACATGTTCTACTGTAATTGTCTAAAAATATATAACAAGTTTAACAAAAGAATATGTATGTCGTACATTATAAAATGTTAGTTGAAATGTAAAATATAGTGTATATACACAAACACGTTTATACATCTAATAAGAATACATTATCAATTGCCCTTAACTCCATTGAGTTAACGGACACCAATTTCACTATTAATCTGCGTCAAGATAATCTTTAACGGATGCTAATACATGGAGGTTGTCATTGCATTAAGGAATGATTTGCCCCTTTTGATATACTAGAAATAAGCGCCCGAAAAAACTTGCGTGAATACTCACGCCTTATAGGTATATTGAAAATGCCTCCACTGCCGTTGCCGTAGCTGAAACGGATTCCGTTGATAAGGAAGCTGAGTCCGCACCACTCCATTATCTGAGATTCACCAACGGCGGAACCTTTGCCTATCTAATAACAAAGTAGCAATGTCGTAATGGATTTGATATGTGCATAGCGACCTGAAGGTTTCGGCTTCGAATTCAACTACGAGGGCGTTCTCGGTATCTTTCAAAAGATAACAAGTATTGGTGTTTCTCAGGAAACAAGAATAGAGAGTATCTATATAAGACTTTTTGATATAATCAATATGAAATAAATAGGTCACAAGATATTTGTAATTTACACAAAGTTAACAAAATAACAAGAGCTGTGTTTGTGAAACACAATGCCCCCTACTGCGCCGCTTTGAAGCCATATATTTGAACTTTGACCTTGCAGGATGACCTTGACCTTTTATCACTCAAAATGTGCAGATCCATGAGATACACGTGCATGCCAAATATCAAGTTGCTATCATCAATATTGGAAAAGTTATGACCAAGGTTAAAGTTTTGGGACAGACAGACAGACACATAGACAAAATAGACAGACAGGCCAAAACAATATACCACCGATCATTCTATCCGGGGGGCATAAAAAGCAATGACATCGCATAATGATTTATGCTTAATTGAGGTAAAAATCGTTCGCTTTAAAATTGCATTAGCCATTTATGTGAATTTACGTAATGTGAGTTAATTGTTGGTCACAAATTTATTTTCGGGGTATTGCCTTCTTTAGGCATATATTTGTTCATGTTAAATTTTATACAACTGTACGATTTCCTTAAAAAGCCATAATATCTCGCTAATTTGAATGTACTTTCGTAATCACTAACCGTTCTGTATCGTTAAAAGGTTAAATAAATTGTATGCAAACTTAACATGTATACGGATGTTTTAGACATTAAGAGCACAGCTGGCGATGGCAATTAATTGAATTCCACTGATACCGATAAAAAGGGTTCATAGTATTTGTTCGAGTGTATTACACGTACAATGTATTGATAAAGAATTGTATGATAATGATTGTGTCTGACCTTGACACAGCCCCCGTTCCATGAGATCCAAAACCATTGGAAGGAGGAGCCGGAGAGTAAAGAGCCCTGCAAACAATAAATATATTGGGTTAAATTTGAATGTGGTTATTTTTTTACCAGTTAAACAACTGTTTGATATTGTTATCAGACGAATACAAAACTATGATTCTAACGCACTTAAAACAGCCTATTCGAAAGATAATGACCGCAAAAGGTTAACTATCAATATATGTTTATAAACTATAACATGTATTGATGGTACAAAAACGCAAATTAATCAACATCATTTAGATGTAGTAAAAATCGGTTCGAGTTTCCAAATATATGTTTAATTGATTTAAGCGTGTATCAAGTTTAAAGTTGACAAATATTGGCCACTAACTGTGTTCCAGGTAAATTAGCTCGAACTAGTGTCAACAGTTGCTTCGTTTATCAGTGCGGTATAACCTTAGTAAAACGTCAGTGGAATAAATTAGCAAGTACAAGCGTTGACTGTTGCTTCGTTTATCAGTGATAAGTGAGCTTCAAATAAATATATGTAAAGACATGTGAGAAGGTGTAACGTCTGCTTGAATATGAAGCGACAAATATTGGATACAATGTCTGTACAAATTTTGAAACCTGTTTAAAGATTGACAACTTGTTAGATTCACAATATCTTGTGTTCTATTTTACACGAGTGTTAATTAAGATAACAAACCTTAAGAAATATATATGGGCCGTGCTCTGTTTTAATGCAAGTGCGAGAAGTGTCGTCCCAGATTAGCCTGTGCAGTCCGCACAGGCCAATCAGGGACGACACTTTACGCCTAAACTGGATTTTTTTATAAGACTACTTTCTTACAACAAAAACATATGATAAATGCGGACTGCAAAGGCTTATATGGGAAGGCACATTATGCACATACATTGAACCCCTTTGAGCAGAACACGGTCCATATATTATACCGTTTCGTTTCGTTGTAACGTTTAATCAGATGCAATCGAAACCCTAAATGAGCTTACGTAAAATGTGTGTTTCTGTTGTTGTTAAATTCTGAACCGCTTAACAAACAGTAAATCTGAATATAATGACATTATAACCAAGTAGGACTGTCCGAATGGTTAACGCGTTAACCTTTTTAAATGGAGGTAACTGTCACAAATAGTGGAAGGGTCGGATGTCAAGAAATGGCATACCGAGAAGTTGGACAATGCGCGACCATGCTGCTGGTCTCTGATGACAGACAGACTGTTATTCCACCCACCGATGACGATTTCTACCACGCTGTTATTGAAGTCGATGTTGTCGTTCTGAAGTAGAATGTGGGCGTCGTTGTTGCCTACAGCACAAGATGGTTTTTAATAAACATGTTAAACAAAGAAATGCATTTAAATAGAGACGCATGTACGTATCGAGCAAGCATGACCATTAGTTTGATTGCAATCACATTATTTTAGAAATATAATTAGATGTGTGGTTTTATACTTATATCGGGGATAAAATGCCAGTCAAGAAAATTTAAACTTTGCAATTACATGTTAAAATATTAAACAAAGTTCATAGGATATTTGTGAAAACTTACCCATGGTCTGAAAAGTCAGACTTTTGATAGTGTCAGCTCTCAGCCCATCATTGTATGGATTAAATTGCGAATAGTTCATCCCGCCTGCTCGAACGGGAAAATTGTACGTAAGATTCCAGCCTGCGGAAGAATGATAGTAGAAGTTACTATTGTCACGTCTACAGACGACGTCAATCTTCATAAACCGGCCTGAAGAACAACTTGTAAAATCACTTCCTGTCTTCACCTCTATGTGTGACGATATATATATATATATATATATATATATATATATATATATATATATATATATATATATATATATATATATATATATATATATATATATATAATATATATATATATATAAAACATATATACGCAAAAAATGTTAAAAGGTCATTTTGACATTGTGGCGATGCATTGTTGACGAGTTTTGAAAAAACATAAGGTACTATACTTTGAAGACAGACGCCTGCGGTCGTCTGGCCGTTGCTGTCGTAATGCATGCTCGGGCAAGCACAGACGCTGGGGTAACCGCCGCACTCGGCCACCGGATCCTTGCAGTCAGACTGGATCGAGCACGCGTCCCCTAGAGCGGCAGTGGAGCCGGCTGAAAAGAAGTTACATATTTACGCAACCATCGTTGAAATGAACGGTAAATCAATTAATATCTTACCTAAAGTGTAGATAAATACATAACTGTTGAAAAGCACGATACACATATCAGTACATTTTATTAATCAAGATATATAGAGTAGTTAAGCGATCGGTGAATGTTTCCGACATGTTTACAACGCATGGTTCAATCAAAAGATTCCGACGAAGTGTATTATATCCATGGTTTCCACGAAAGATTCCGAAAATGTGTATACAGGCCATGGTTTCCACAAAAGGTTCCGAGGATGTGTATACATTAAGTGGTTTCCAGGAAAGATTCCGACGATGTGTAAACAGCGAAATTTTATTATTAAAAAGCAGATACCTCAATTGGACGACAACACCAGGGGCATGAAATAAACGAATTGCTGACCTTACTATTAACAATTGCCAAAGCCTTTGAAAAGCATATGCATAAAAATTGCATGAAATTTTAAATACCATGTTGTTTAACCACCAAACCAATCGAAAAATAAAACGCCCAGATTTCGAAACAAAATGTGAAATCAGTAAATAAAACACACTATCACGGTGAATACTATTGTAACTGTTACTATCGGTATTTATTAGATAGGGAAGCGAAAACCGAAATGTTATTCGAATATTCGTGTTTTCATTATTCAAATATAATCAAATATTCGATTTTCAAACATTAGATTTAAATGTCAGAACTTCGTACTGTTCCTAATTGCAACAAATACCACCTTAAATTGCATCTTCAGCGCATCTTTGAAAAAGAGGTTAATCAATTTTGAAAACTATAATTTATTATTATGTTCGCCATTAGTCCATTAATACAGTTTATTGCCAAAATTATAGTTTGTTATTTTTCCGACAGACTTATGGACGCAATCGTCATTTTATTTCAACACTTTACTAAATTAAGCTCTCTTCACCTGTCGATCAAACTTTATCTACATATTGATCGACCAATCACTGAGCGATAAATCTGGGCGCCGGTTGTTATCTGTTTGTCCGCCATTTTCAACGACATGCTTAATTTTGAGATCGACATCATTTCAACAATATTAATATTGTTCATTTTCGTCGAAAACGCATAAAATAAAAATGGTTAACGATGCCAATCGGATTAATGTAATTCCGACATTATGATTAGTTGCACATGTTGTCTTCAAAGTGTATAACGTTATAAAACGTTGATTAATTTCAGAAAATGACTCAACTTTATTTTTATTGTAGTATTTTCTACTATAAAATTTGATAAATGTCATACAAGCAATGTTTAATATGAATTATGTCACATTCATATTTTAAAACACGAGGGATCATTAAATATACGTCTCTTGACACGCACTGTATAAGTTGAGGTTTAATACCATTTAATACACATTCATCGATATTAAAGCCTATTTTTAAGGTCAAGTGGTTGTATAAAATTCTTTATGTATAAAGGACGGTTGGACAGACAGACGAAGATTTTTCTTATAACCGCTTTCCCGGGCTGGGATTCAAACCAAATCGGGTCGCCTAAAGGATGTACGTTTAAATGTTGAGAATATTTAAATATTATAAGTTTTGCTTTGGATAATTTCGACACATATATTCCACATCTGTCAATAGTTTATGAGTGCTTGTAAATTTTTCCATTTAACTCAATATGTTGCATTTTTAAATACTTGTCTCGTATATGTAGGAACAGAGGTGAATGCTAATCTGATCCTCTGAAACAGTCTGAAATGTGTTAAAGATCAATCTAGGAAGTTTTGGGTTTAACATACTAAGTTGAGCAAACAATGCAAATATGGAACCAAAATGTAATATTTTTTATAAGTCTGCATATGCGTGAAATAAATGTTAATTGTTTCGTATTAAAGGCCTGCGTTCTCGTGGGAGCAGTTGTTGTGGTAGATGCTGGCATAGTTGTTGGGTTACTTGTAGCTGTTATGGTTGATGGTTTATGTGTTGTCACCGGTGCATTTGTCGTGGCCGCCCCTTTAATGTCTTGCATTTCTGAGGGAATTATAATTCCCATCTGTTGAGGTTATATGAATGCCTTATTGTCTAAACACTAACTTTTCTAAATATATTTTGTTAATAGTCTATTAAGTTTTGAGCCTCAATATGTCATGCTGTTGGCTGCAATAACCTCCAAACATTTGACAAACATATTTTGCTGAATTTTATTTTTATAATGTTTCTTATTCTTTTAGAGATTATTGAAAGTGTTAACAAGGAACACAAAATTAGATATGTTTTTTCACACACATACTTTGTTTTTCATCTTAAGTACATTTTGTCATGATGTTGAAGTAAAACATCAATATACATTGTTACATATTCGACATAACTCTACATAGCTATGTAAATATTTCCCCAATAAAAAACACAATGGTTACTGGAGACTGCTGTTTAATACCGGAGCAAGTAATTCATAGGTGCTTTGTTTTGTTGAGGATATCAGTCGACGAAGTTTGTATAATTCATTTATTTGGAAATTTCAAACATTACAATCAATCATATTATGGCATATGACACATTCTGTATTAGTTTTGAAAACCGTCCACTGCCGCCGATCTGCATTATTATAATCAACAAATAAGCTCGATCGAATTTTGCATGATCATGAGAAACACAATGCCAGAACGACAATTCTCTTGTTGCCAGTTTTCAACGCAGTCGTTTTCATTAGTTTACAATCATACAGGACGCCTTTAAATAGTAACTTTGGCAGTCGATTTTACAATACATATTAACAATATGAAAACCAAACCACTAAATCCAACATAACTATGATATAAATGTGCAAAATCACGATTATATTAAATGTGTGCCAGCACAGCAATAATGCGCTCCTTTCGTCGATGGAAGCGTTATGTTTTTTATCTGGACTTAATAAAGTACTTTAAGTGTATTAATTGTATAGCAATAACATTCAGAAGTTACACAATCTGAATCTTCTGATTGTATGTCGATTCAACTTATGTACTATTTATTTTAAATATTGAATATTTTACTAGAAGTGTAATGCGATATCGGCTGTTTGTTGCTTGCAAAAACTAATGAAGTAATATGTGCATATGTTTTGTTTAATTACAAAGAAGCAAGTGATCCGAAATGTATTGATTTACGATTTAACGGCGAATCAAAATCAAAACTAATGTGAGTCCAAAACAGAACGACTTGTACAAGGCACACGATTTTTGACGTTGCGTTATGCAAATGACGTTGAATTTTGCAAGTTACGTTGAGTTATTCAAACAACACCTAACAGATTCAAGTAATTGTGTGATACAGACAGATGCTGTTATGGTTTGTCTTCATTATTGTGTTTACAATATAATTTGTAAACGTATTGGACAGTTATGTATTTATGTAATAAACCCATACGAAACTCCTTAAAAGCCATTGACTTGTTTGCTTTAGGATGCTTCACATCTTTTTTTTTATGACATATACATTTTCCCCACCTAATATAACCAACATTATTCAACAGCAATTGTTGTAGGTAAATGAACGTTTATAAAGAAATTACATTGTTGCCACCACTTTTATTGTCGTAAGTACATGTAGCGCCTTGCAAACATACACATTTACTAACAAAATAGCAGGAAAGCCAAATTCGAGCGTATGTGCGCCAAATAACCAAATACATGACACATGTTGACCCATGTGTATTCTCGTAAACTAGCCCAAATCTATTATCCTTAGTCTTTGTATGTGAAAGAAGGTTTACCATATGCATCAGTGTCTAAATAACAACATAACACACGTATTTCTATAAACTGTGTTGTTAACACTCAATTATTGTAAGCTGTCATACTGACTCACTTATATTTCTTTAAACTATAATTTAAATATTCACTCTGAGAAATCTTTTGAATGAATATAATGAATGCATAATACTAAACGATACTGTAATTTTATGTTCTTCACATTTGTTTCTAATTAAATATGGCTACTTCATTAAATCAATTTTAGTTTATTTACACTGTTATAGCGTGATTTTAATGTAGAATATACACATTTTCTAAAATGGAATGGAGCTCGACATGACAAGATAAATATTGCTATAACCAAATGCAAAGGTTCTATGGGCTAATAATTACTGTTGAAAAAGTTATTTCAAACGCGAATGTTTTGTTTTTCGGAGGACAACAGTCGATGACGTTTTCAATATTTATCACCTTTTAATATGCAATAAAGAACTGAGTAATGACATGCAATACTTGATATCTTTGTGTTAAAACAGTACTAAGTGCAGCGTTGCTGCTTTTTGTACGTGAAAATAATTTTAATAAACAACAATATGCACGTTCGAATTTTGCAGTCACATCAGACATTAAATGCCAGCGTAATATTTTTTTTCTGTCATTAAACACGGCAAACTGTTATCATAAATGACACTTCTAAATGTTTTATAATGCAGTTAACAAAACACATCATTTCGAAGTTGAAACCCTGCTCTAAGCAATTTTAACCAAATAAATATGCAACAAAACGGTATGTCAATTTGACGTGACACGAATCAATCGATATTATGATTGAAAAAGAACATTATGTCATAGGATTAATAAAATATTAACTTAAGCCTTTGATCAGCCATGACGCCAATTAAACAGCAATAGCAACTTATTATGCATACAGTACGCCAGAATGCATGTGCTTCCAAAACAAGTTATTGAGTTGCATAACTAATACCACATTAAAAAAGTGTGAATATTTTGCACGCTGCTTGCTCTGGCATATCTGTTTCATATGCATGCTATTGCCGTTGCGTGCAAGTCCTAATTTTTAGGTCTGCCTTAAACGGACTATCCACACAGGAAAGTACTTCCGAACACGTGGACCGTGATGTCAGATGGCTGGAATAAACAGCCGAGCTATGATACTTGCATTGTATTTTTAGCAAAGTTTCTTGATTGAGACGGAATGTGACGAGAGACCTTCAAAGGCGACGGTGTTTAAGCTGATATACCCGTCGATCTTATGTGCGAAATACAACTTGACTGACATTTTAACAGTTCTGTTTAGATTGTGTTCGTTTGCAAACATAGACATGTATGCTTGATAACTGTAATCATTTGTGAATCTTTGGTATAAATCATTAGTAAGCTCTAATGTAATGCCCTAGTCCTGCAATAAGCGCGTGTAGTGTCTACTCTTTGAAAATACATTATTTGTAAGTAGATTATATAATACAATTAGTATTACTAATTTATGACTTGATTATAATATGATATACAATAATAATATAGAGTTAAATGTCCTACTGTAATTGTCTAAAAACATATAACACAAAAGAAGATGTATGTCGCACATATTAAAATTTAACTTTAAATGTTACATATATTGTATATACACAAACACGTTTATACATTTAATAAGAATACATTATCAAGAGGGCAATGATTGCCCTTAGGAGCTCAACTTAGTTCACGGACACCAACCTTTAAGACATGATCTAGTTTGTTACCGTACTTCACTCAGAGTCAAACAAGGCATCCATATTGTCAATAATGTTTATATTCTTTACAAGTTTATCAAGACTGAGTTATTAATGTGGCCATAGAATTGCAACACTTTTTTTAAGAGTTGGCCTTGTGACCTAATTTACTAATGCATCCGACCTAGATTCAAACCTGGAAAAGATATGTCAAGATACAAATCTGACAAAGTTTCATCAGGCTGGAGTCATAAATGTTGCCCTAAGAGTAGTATTACCTTTTTTTTATAAGATTTGACATGCTGACCTAGTTTTCTATGCAAGTGCCTCAGATTTGGATCAATCCTATTTATTGCCAAAATGGACATTTTGACCAAGTTTCATCAAGATTGATAATAAATGTGGCTTCTAGAGTATTAACAATGTTTCTCTAACGTTCAACTTGGTAATTATATTGTGTTAAGTCCGCACAGGCTAATCAAGGACGAAACTTTCCGCTTTTATGATAATTTTCATTTCAAGAAAGTCTCTTCTTATCAAAAATCTAGTTTAGGGGGAAAGTGTCGTCCCTGATTAGCCTGTGTGGACTGCACAGGCTAATCTGGGACGACACTTTAAGCACATGCATCAAACCCCCTTTTCACAGAGCACGGCCCATATGTTTGTTTATATCAGATGAGGCTTTATGGACTATACGGGAAGCATGATTAGATTAACAATGCGTTTTCATATGCGTCATTTACTTTTACATCCATGCTGCTGAAATGTTTCCGCTGAACACATACAAAGGTCTCAAATGTCGCATGTTAAATTATGCAGACATCCGATGTGACTGGCCATCATGCTATTGTGTTCGTCTTTCGAAGTGTCAATTCCACACAAGAAAACATGCAATACCAGAACAAATTACATTCTGTATTAATTAAGAAAATAAAAAATGAAAATTGATATTTTAATATAATAAGTTATCAGATTTTGAAATAAGATTAATTTTAACGCATCTCTTCTTCAAATAAAACTTCGCAATGACGTAGTGGATATGGTGTCCGCGTATCGACCTGGGGGTCACGGGTTCGATCCCAAATGTGTGACGTTCGTTTGATATCAAAAAAAAAACACCAAGTACTAATTCTACGCAGGAAAAGAACTCGAGAGCGTTTCAATAAGCTTTAGGGTTACGATACAATCGAGCTTAAATAATAAGGTTTAAACTTAATATCAGTATCACAGACATCGCTCCATTGACGCGAGTGCAAAATAAATGCTTCAATTTATCGCGCAGTATAACATATATGATAGAGTTTTAATAAAATGAAATATGTTTAAATCGTTGATATTTAAATATAAATCGTTCTTGGTTTGAAAGCATGGCTCGTGTTGGAATTTACAGGGCAAACATTCAGATGCATTATTCATCGAACCCATATAGACTCGTTCGAATAAATTTTAAAGCAATCTGTTGGGTGGCATTAGAGAATACCAAGCGTGTTTGAAATTATAAATATTGTATTAGAAACGGTAATGAAAATCAAGTGCAACTCGCATTATGGAATGGTTTAGTTATAAATTATTGATTGCGTGATAGTAAAAGCGGTAATTGATTGTAATTCTTGTTTTAATCAAGCAAATAATCACTGCCGTGGTTCGCTGATTAGAAATACATGGCTGAATTAAATGTTTAGTGTTGTAAATCATGAAGGTCATTTCATATAAGTCCCCACAAATTGTTTCGCCATAAATAAGAAGCAAACTACCGAAATCTTCATTCCATTTTCAATATCATCAAAGACAGAATAAAATTAATATGATATCCATATTAACATACAAATTGTGCAAAATATTTGAAGATTTATATATTGCAAATAATGAACCCTTAGTACAAACATCTGTTCCCATGTTTGTCCTTGACAAAACAACTACCCATTACATGTACCAATATGTATGCACTACGGTCAGCCATGAAGAAAAACAAAAGCAATAAAAAATTTTAAACCAGTTCTGCCCAGTGTCAGTTTGTTACCAATACAATTTCGCTGAACTATGTATCTGTTCGGTCCTAATTCATTGAGTGATCTATTCAAATGGCGAGTACTGATTTGAACTTGATAGTCCATTCCTAGAACATTTGAATTTCATAGGCTTTGCATCCGTTTTCACACAAATCACACATTATTTCCTATTTAAATAATAATCATTATCGATAATCATTAATTATAATTGGCCAGCTATGACGTGCGTCGGTCATTGCTATCTTTGCTATCGCGTGCACACGTTAAAGCTTTCGCGTGCGCACGTCATAGCTATCGCGTGCTCACGTTATAAATCCCGCTTAATACAAGAATTCGTATGTCTTCTTTATGCCTTCGTAGTGATGCCATTTTGTTTTGAATGTTGTTAACCGTTAACCGCATTTTGTTAACCTTAGCTCCATATTCACACAAACAAAAACACGTGTTTCGAAAAATCCTATCAATTTTATTGCTTGCAATATAGTGTAATATAAATGTTTATTAAATATTTATAGACAAAGTCATATTAGCCGCGTGATGCGATAATGAATCATATGTAATATACGCCCGGCGTAGCTCCAGGCCAGCCTGCGCATCCGCACAGTCGGTTCATGAGCTACACGTCCGCTCATGAGACCAAAACCCTGGCGTGACTTAATAGCGGACGAAGTTGCTCAAGACCAGACTTCGCCTATGGGCAATGTAGACTGGAGCTACGCTGGCCGTATATGATATAAGCCATTTTTTTCGCATGACGCGGGTAATTGGATCTTAATAATTTGTATATGACTTTAAATGATATATACAGAATAGTACGGAACATGTGATTAATGTCAAGCTGTTGTACTTTGTAAATATTGTTAAAGGTAAAGGATCTTTGTGAGATCAATATTCATACATTTTGCATTTGCTGTCGAGAAATAAAATGTAATGCAATGAATTTATACTGGCAAATCGCTGGCATACTCACTAATAAATCGCGACCATCGAATTAAACGAAATCTGTCCGTTGCATACATGTATCAATGCATCATATTGGGCACCATTATTCATATTATTTTGTTCATAAAATAATAACGAAAATGACGACAGATAGAAGTATAGCGATCTGTGAAGATTTAAATAAGTGATCGAACGGTTTTAATCGTTAGGTTCCACAAACGCATGAGTTGTTCGACGATATGAAATTGACTCTTGGGATGACATGCATATTTTAATATATGACTAGCGCCGTGCGAAAATGGGTCGTATGTCGTATACGGCGAGCGCGCGCTGGGTATGCGGATACTTTGATTACAGATGACACTTCGATACCAGATAACAACAAAAGCCACGCGCGAGATGTGTGTTAATCAGGGTTTTTTAAAGTTATATAATAAAGATTAGTTTTTTAGGCAAGACGCATGGTCGTGTTTATAAATGGTGTATCCTTTTCTATTGCAAAGAAATCACTGAAGAATGGTAGATTTTTCCCCAAAAAATAGAAAATTCGGTCGGAAAACAGAATAAACTGGATGAACAGTAAACATTTCAACAAAATAAAACTACTTAGAAATGTTGCAAAAATTTGTTTGATATTCCAGCATGTAGAGTAATCACTGTGCTTCAAATACTGAAATTTTGAAAGTAATCAAAAAAATATAAACGAAAATAGAGCATGTTTTAAAAGGTGGTATTCATGAAGTTGCGGATACTTTGATTCCCGAAATAGGGTATGGGAGATGTAAGTCGAGTGGTTCTATTGTCACGAGAAGGGGCTTAAATCAGCTAAACAATATTCATTGAATATAAATATTATATGTGCAAGTTTCACATATTTATTTTATATGAAAACAATGTAGAAGCTAGTGTTCTTATATTTATTTGATTATAAATTCTAAATTGGCCTGTGCGTATCAATTGTCAACCGTTGCTCTGTAACGAATTGAAAGCTTCATTGATTGATCAATATGCATGAACTCGTATAGTTTTGTTTTCAAATTAGTCGTTTTTGTTCTATCTCAAACCAGTCCGGAGATGTTGGAATGGGTCGTAATCTTAGGTAACGATTTTGCTGTTTTTGCAAATCTCAACATGTCATATAACTATGTCAATCTTAATATAATTTGCACGTGTTTGATTGTATGCATGTTTATATTCATAAAAGTACACGTATTTGAATCATAATAACGTATGTTACGAATTTCCCGCAAGTCGCTATGAAAACGCACCTTGAGAAACATGTGCACAATCTGATACACCTCTGGTTTCAGAGTTGTTGGTAAACATGAACAACCACCAAAAAAATCAAACTTATTCGTTTTCAAAATCTCACGACTCAACATTTTAATGACTTCAGTCGGGCAATTTCTGAAAAATATAGCGGAAAAACCCATTCGAATATCATTATAACTAAACAGATTATACTGATGCGTTTCAATTTAAATGGTCTTTGCAAACAAACAAAAGCCGGATGCGAGGACATTCAGACACACGTCTTAAATTTCAGTTGAACAAATTACTAAATACTAGGGGTCAGAGAGGGGCTGGGCTATTTTGAAATAGATTGACTATATTCAAACATATAAATATACATAACAAAAAATCATTGAAATCTATAAGTAGCTAGCTTATACGAATGTGGATCACGCAATCCGCTTATTCGAGCGCGTTGTAATGATACGGATCTAATCGGGGTCATCTGAAAACTACTAAGATCATCGTGTACTTGTGATTAATTGCCTAGTAAATGCCTTCTGATTGAATTGGACATGAATACGGCTGTAGTCTTAAGATATTTGATAATAACAATAACATCGTGGTGGTTTGATTCGGAGAATGTGCGTCATATACTTGTTTGAAATTTCGAATACTGAAAGCATTTGTCTGTCAATCTTGAACAGAAGAAATCTGACGTTGGATTCAACTTTACTATACATATATAAAGGGAAACATGCATCATCATTTGTTATAATGTTTTGTCTAAAAGTACACGTACATTAGGTTATTATAAAATGTCATTAAACAATTGCAGAGTTTCGAGCTTGAGTTCAGAGAACAGTAAATATGTCAAAGTATTTTTTAAATCGAAAAAAATAGTAAATGTTGATAGAGGCACTGTAGCATATAGCTTGGTGTCACTTACCGACATCAGACAAACGAAGCGTCGACATAGTAAGAAGAAGCGTATACCTCATCTGAAAAAATCATACATCATAATAATATGTTTCCAAAACAATAATATTAGAAATAATGACACATTAATAAAATGTTGAAAATAACACGTTCAAATGAATTTTTATTTAGATCCGAGATCATTGTCACGCGCTCAAACCTCGATTGTAATCGTTGTTACATTTTAATTTACAAATATATTATAATCACACGGTAAAAAAGGTGAGATATTGTTTTATAAACACATTTAGATTGGCGTGTTTTATATAAGATTAAGCGTAAAACATAATGTAATATAATTTTATACGAATGCTACGTATTGCAGAGTTTGGAAAAAACCCACCACATAATCAAATTTATTGAAATTTTCAATAAATAAAGACAACTCTAGGATTCTGTATAAGTTGTTTCGTATTGCCTCTGAAATACAAATGTTGAAAGTAATCTGTTTTAAATTAATATTGACCACCATCTAGACTTAAAGTATTAAGCAACACAAATGATGAAATAAGCGGTGCATACTATGGCTCCGATCATTTCAAGTTTGAAATATATATGTATTAAATAGAGTGCTTACATAAACATCAAAATATTTAATATTATTTTTAAAATTCAAAATTTACCTTTAGTCAGTCCTGTTCATCAAGCCCGCAAGGTTCCAATACGCGTTTCCTTAAAAATATTTTACTTCTCTGGCCACGTTGAGTCGTAAACATCAGATTAAAATATACGACAATTAATGCATTCAAAATAGTATATTGATGCCTGAAGCGAGCAGTCGTTTTAGCAACAAAAAACGCCAATGCTTGACACTATCTGGTTGTTTCCTGGCTCGAAATTTCGATCACAAAAAAACGGTCGCGTTTTCATACATAATTGATATTCGAAACAATCAGTTTCTCGTCATGAATGCATTATATTGGGAATTTGCTTTAAAGTCAATATTGACTTTTTGTGTCCCCAGGGCCGCCCCCTTTACATAGCTAACACAGAGACTTAACCTGTGCCGGAATTGAAATATTGATTTACACAGTCTATCTCACAAATAAATTCTCTCATGGACACTGTTCATGTTTTTTATATATTTAAATCACGTTTTAAAGTTCTCTTGTTATATTTGCCAATGGGCAAGAGTTTTATTAATAAATGGATAATCGTCTGCGATGTTTTTTGGAAGGCCTGAATCTGTACAGTGTTGCCTCGACTAGGACATCTCTGTATATATGGTCCGGGACCTTTTTGGGAGCACTTCTATATCCGTCAAATTGGTTCTCCGCCAACTTTTCATCATGTTCCCGTGGACAATTCATTCTGCAAAAGACTAACATTCTTATGGATATATAATTCTTAATAAAGGGAATGGTTGATGTGACTTTTGTCTGCGTCTGCTGTGCTCCAATGTTAAAAGGAAAGGACTTGCATTCTGGGACTCCAAGGGAGACAACCAGCTGTATTTCCTTGCCCAGTTATGGTTATCTCCCTTGGAACTAAGAAAACTTATATCCTACGATACTTACTGATTTCTCATCCAATTGATTTAAATTGGATTATAGAATATAAAATGCATATAATCAGTAATAATAGGTAGTACAAATTTTGTTTCGATATTAATTGAATATTTAAAAAAAAAACACTTCCTTTAATATTTTATTGTACAAATAGTCCCTGAGCGCCAGTTTGTCATCTGCGTTGTTGTTATGACAGTTATTCATAAACAATAGGTTCAAAAAATGCCTAATAAATACTTAATTATTCTAATTGTATTTATTACAGAAATTGACGCGTAAATTAAAAAATATGCATAATCATGAGGTAATGTAATTTAGTACAATGCCATAGATCTTTTCCACAATAAATATCCATATTTAAAGAGGTTTACAAGGCGTACATCTTATCTTGAAACAAACTGGCCTTTGCTTCTTATGTTCTTTACTATGATTGCAAGTTTGTATAAACGTCAAAACATAAAAGCCTTCAGTATAATCACCCATTGACATTATTCGAATTGGCATTTCCAAAGATTCCCATGCACAACGCTAAGCAAGCAAAACTATTCACTTTTAATCATGAAATCTATGTAAATGAAATAAAACACACAATTGATTTAATCAAAGAACATTAAATAGTTAATCATAATTCATAGAAAACAAACACGAACACTTTGAAAGAAAACGAACAATTTCAAAATTAAAACATGTGCACAGTTGTACTATTAATAACAAACACTTCAAACTATACATGGTAATATTTTAAATACATGAGCAAGAACCACAATGGAAAGAAGGGATATTGCTCTTTATTGAGTAATCCTTGGCGTCAGTGTGCATGCCATAGTGCATTTTATGCATGTACTTTTCAATTATGATTGTTTTTTACTTCATATTTTTTATGTACATGATGTCTCAATGCATTGTGTGTATGTATGCTATCTCCGAAATAAATCTATCTATCTATCTATCTATCTATCTATCTATCTATCTATCTATCTATCTATCTATCTATCTATCTATCTATCTATCTATCTATCTATCTATCTATCTATCTATCTATCTATCTATCTATCTATCTATCTATCTATCTATCTATCTATCTATCTATCTATCTATCTATCTATCTATCTATCTATCTATCTATCTATCTATCTATCTATCTATCTATCTATCTATCTATCTATCTATCTATCTATCTATCTATCTATCTATCTATCTATCTATATATCTATCTATCTATCTATCTATCTATCTATCTATCTATCTATCTATCTATCTATCTATCTATCTATCTATCTATCTATCTATCTATCTATCTATCTATCTATCTATCTATCTATCTATCTATCTATCTATCTATCTATCTATCTATCTATCTATCTATCTATCTATCTATCTATCTATCTATCTATCTATCTATCTATCTATCTATCTATCTAGTAATAGTTCAATATTAAAACCGTATAATTATGTTTTTCATTAGAAATCAGCTAAAATCAAAACTACTTACCGACTGCAAGATAATAAGTGTACAGTTTAAAATAATAAAAACAATTTTTTTAATGGGCATCCTTTTATAAAAACTTTTACTCTAAGTGAACAGAACCCCCCCCCCCCCCCCTGATATTTCGAAATTTGAAGAAATGTTAATAATGAAAAATTATGTTGCAACGAACCTTACTATCTTGAATGCACTATAACATCATCAGAAGAATCCATTATCTCGAAAATAAGACTACTAGTTAAAGCCTTGGTAGTTCCGGTTTTATTGCTGATTTCTTAAATGTTCTGCAATAGATTTGGTATGTTATTAAGATCTTAAAATATGCCTTCTGCCGTATTGAAAATAATAGTCATATTGCCAGCGCGCTTTTTGTGTGGAAATTTGGATATGTTATTTTATAATTCAAAATGTCTTTAACATAACCATCAGTTAAAAATGGAATACATTAAATGTTTATAAGATCACAATATTGCATTCCTATAGATAAGTCATATGTGGAAAGGAAGTTGAAAGATTGGAACTTGGTTGATAGATCAACTTTTTAATAAATATGCGTTTTCTTTCGGGGTATTACATTGACAGACGTTTCTCAGTAACGCGAGAGATTGAATTATTTTACAAGGAACTGTATAAGTTAAAATATGTGAATAATCTCACTTACTGAGAAAATAATACGGTTGCTTTAAAATGACAATTTATCGATAATATGTAGGCATGAGTATTCGATTAACTCAACATAAACATTGTGTAATAAGTAGGAATTTGCTTTTGAAATAAAATGTAACTATGTCAAAAGATAATTGTATACCTTGCATGCCCGTGTATAGGTCTAATGTTTGACTTCTTCCGCTTCTAGCTTTACCATTCATTCTTTCTTATCATTTCTGTATGTTCCCCAATGAGAGGGAATCCATGGGAATACACTGACACTAATACAACCGTGACAACGTCGTTATAAGTTGCTAAAATACTGTATTCACAATTTAGTAAAAATACGTAATTACGTAATTAAAACGTACGTATTTAAAACGAGAACATTCGTTTAATCATTTGAGTTTTTGATTTAACAAACTAAATAGCGCATTTATTAAAGGATGACTGCCATCGTATTTAAAATCGCAAAAAAGCTTGTTGACAACCGGAATGGATTTTGAGCGAAACGGTCAAACAGATATCGTGTATTGACGCTAAACAGCATCATATTAAACAAACATAAAATGTTGGTTGCATAGTCGACTGAAAAGTTGTTTCGAATAATTTATATGGTATTTCGCTGAATTTGGTATAACATGCATGACAATATTGATGACAGATTGGTTACGGGGATAGATTCTAATTTGTTTGGGAAAAGTGTATTCCTTTTTAGTTCCTCAAATGTTAGTATTGTTTTATGTTAGAGCTTTTTTGTTTCAAGGTTTACATTTATAAATATTAGGCAAGCAATTAAGTGCTGTTTGAAATCCGGTTAAGACATTATATAGGACGAAGTAACAATTCACCCATTATTGAACCATAGGTGTTTGCTTTAAACTTAAACAACACATATATGCATGTTTTTCGATGTATTTATACTTTTTGTTGTATAACGTTATGCTGGTGAAAATTGCGTCCTTAACACATTATGTCAGCGCGTAATGTTTATTTTTAGAAAAGAACGAATAGTCTATTACTAACAGTATTCATGAACTCTTTTACCCTGTGTGGTGATATTAAATGTGGGGTTATTGATGCATATTAAAGAAACTTGCAATATAAAGTAAATCTCCGAGTTACGATGGTGTCACTATAATAATATGTCCGACTACATTTTTATCTTATCCAAATACATCATACTAATATTAGGTACGTTTGTTATGATTGCAGCAAGTTTATTACGTTAAATACAATGCAAAATACAAATGCGTTCTGACTTGTTGCAAGCATGAGTTTAAACATACCAGAGTTTGTGTTGATGTAACGCGTACATGCATAAAGTTTTTTATTGTTGTAGGAGTTAGGTCGAATCCCACTTGCACCGTGTATGGGGAACTTTCTAAGCAGATATTGTGCATATTTCCTTAACGATACTCACTTTATAATTATTTCTTGTCAATAATAATTGTGAAATGTGGGAATACCGTCGATATACATAATTCAATTTGTTTAAATGAAATAACGAACTATAAATACTTTGTGTTTATTTTTTATCTTTCACTTCTGAAAATCAATTTCAAAAGTATAATAATGATAGACATATAAATAAGAACATTGAAGTGCACTTGTATGATTATAACAAATAAATTATAATTTGCGATATCGCTTTTTCAGATGTTAGTTTAACTTACATGTTGCAATGCACCTAAGAGGCGCTTAAACCGTCGCACTATACGAGTTTTCGCGTCTAAAACAGTTTCTATGCACAATCACTTAACTTTCTCATATAGCTATAAGTGATAACTTATGTATACGCATCAATTTGTATTTATAATTATATGAACCTTTTTACCAACATGACAGAAAACTATAACCTTACGAATAACTAACGACAAAGGTATAGATATATCTAGACATTTGCATTTGATTTAAGCATATACACGATGACAATTAACACTTGAAAAATGCTTGTGTGACCTTGATGAGTTATTTTGTAAGATTATTAAGCATTCAAGCATGTACTTCAATTATTGAGAACATTTTAAATTATGTAAATATTTTACTTATCATTCCACATGTATCAAGAGTAATTATGAATGTATGTATAGTCACTCACAAATAATATTATAAAGCTTACACGTATTAGCCATCATCCAACGTATTGGTTTAGGCGCTGTTTGTATATTTCGCGATCGTGTGGGATAATAAAAGTACAAAGCGTTGTGTGTTCAGGTTCTTCCTTTTACTTCAGATTCAAATAAACATGACGTATATAAACAACAACAAATATAACGTGAAGTCAAGGACGTACTACACTAAAGCGCGGCGCGGCAAATAACGTTACGTTACATTCACAACAATCTGGGGGCCGCGAAAAGTGACACTTATTAACAATCAGATGATAATATGTATTATTACTTATGAAATCCTGAATCATGAAATCCTCTTAATATGAATTTAATTTCGTGAACATCATAAGATTGCAGTAACACTAATTTGACCACAAGTATACACGTTTATTTGAAATGAATATCAAATGTTTATCACTCAGTTTCTGAATCACGATTTCTTACATGTCTCTCGTATTTCTATTACAATTGCGCGTTTAACTTTTAATACATAAATGGTCCCTATTCAACATAACTGACTGTCTATAATGGACAGAGTTTCACTATTGGTCTATTGGTCATTCTATGTTTCTTCTGTATTTTCGCGGCACGGACTGAACCATCATTTCCGGTCATCATCTCCAGGACTTCAGCAAATTTCCAACGGATACGTGGTCCCTCATCGTATATCTGCACGACATCTCCGACCAGAATGCGTTTCTCGTTTGAGCCCGTTGTTGTGTGGAACTCTCTTAAGGCAGTTAAGTTCTCCGAGTTCCAACGTCGCCACAACTGTTCGATTATGTCTGACTGCTGCTTCGCTCGATTGGTAAGTGTCGTCTGGTCACTTTGAATCTTCGTGATATTATCGTCGGGTAAATGTGTGTGATGCGGAAGTGACGTCATCTTGCGGCCATAAAGTAGATGTGACGGCGTTAACGGCTCCAAGTCGTCGATGTTGGATGATACGTGCTTTAGAGACGTCTTAGTGAGTCCGATGAGACGTTCCCAAAAACCACCGTACCATGGTGCACGTTTGGGAATAAATCGCCACTCTGTTCCCTTTCTGCTGAGCTCTTCTTGTACGACTTGGAAGTTGAATAGCTTCTTAAGGTGATAATCAGCAGCAATATCACCACCATGTGCAACGACTTCCGGCTGGCAAATCTCCGAAACGCTTGAAGGAACGAGTCGGTTGATAGGTCAGGTACTTCTTCCAAATGGACGGCTCTTGTTGATGCGCATGTAAAAAGGGATAATAAAGGTACAAAGCGTTGTGTGTTCAGGTTCTTCCTTTTACTTCAGATTCAAATAAACATGACGTATATAAACAACAACAAATATAAAGTGACGTCAAGGACGTACTACACTAAAGCGCGGCGCGGCAAATAACCTTACGTTACATTCACAACAGTATATGACCCACCACAACACCTAATTCTATACTGCAACCTGTCATTCATACGAACTACCACACCATCTAATGAAGTTATAAAGCCCATCAATGAACAATATGTACACTACATTTAATGACGCACGCTTTTTTGTCATTTACATGATTAAATTATGTATGTTTTAAATTAATTGATAGCAAAATAATAGATAGCCAATTTCCAACATATGAATGCAAATATGTTTTATATCGCGTCTATAAATAACTACGTTGTGTTCGGCCAAATATGTTATATATGTGCCCAAAAGGAAGTTGAAAACAAGTCACGTGATCTAAATTAATATATATTTTATTTATACGTGAAACTTATTGTAAAGTAATTCTGATTGATTATCATTAGCTATACGGTTAAGTACCACAAATAAGAATACTGGCAAATTGTGTTGTTTTCAATGAATATGGGACCGTCTTCTTTGCATATAAGGTCTGCATACAATTAATAGTGCTCGACCATTTCCAACATGTGTCGCTCATCTTAAATTTGAATTGTATGAGTTGTGCGCGACTCCGCCTTAAGTGCATGCATTTGGATTGTTATGATAAAAAAAACACCGCCAGCGCTTGCTCCAATCGCGGATGACACCAAGCATACATGGAAGGTCGTTCTCGTTTGCGGCTTTTAGTGTGATGTCGTCAGTTATCATGGGAAGGTAAAATTCATGGTCGCAGACGACAATACCAAGTTGGAGGTCAATGATCTCATTCGCATGATCGTTTGCAAATATAGCGAATAGTGGCGTTAAGAGCTTGCAGCCTTGATTGGCCCCAGCGAAGCCGCGAAACATTCTGGAGAGTCCCGTTTATGCGGAAATATGACATCAATTTGGCTTATTTATTCGTTATTTAGTTATGAAATTAACGTCGACACAGTTGAGTAGGAGTTTGTTTAATAACATATCGATTCAAATGATTAAAACAACGTTCTAGTCTAATTAAATTCATCGCGTGTCAACGTCTTGGAATATTACACTACTTAATTCAGTAATGGGTATTTTAAATTGGACAATGACTTTGGGTAATAAAACGTATGCACGTCTAATAAACGTACATGTCAAACACATTACATGAATTAAAAGTTGTATAAGTATAATAATCAGTTTGAGTACCGTTAACATCTATAATAGCATACATCAAAAATGCTGAATATGTTTGTTTTTAAAAATATGTTATCATATATTATTTAAAAGAATAATCACTTCAATGTTTCACCTTCGAGAAAGGGTAAATAAATTTATGTACCGAGCAAGTCTAAAGAAATCCAAGGTGTGTGTTATACTTTCGCTTCTTATTGTTCTTGATATGTTGAGTTGGTTTCGCAACATATGGTGTCCAGAAAAGAAACTGAATGTAAATCTTAATTTGATGCTGAAGATATAGATATATCTAAATACTGTTTTGTTAATGTTTTACTTCTTATTATTGTTAATATGACCCACGAATAATAAAAAAGATTTCATTTTTTGTCATAATGTAGAAGTGATCACGGAGTTAGGCCTATGTTTTACTTTTATGTTGTCATTAATTGAATTGCTCTTTACTAATCGAACGTGTGTCGTGAAATGTGTTACCCACGACATTTTCACATTGGAATGCTGATTAAAAAAAACGTAGCCAGATATATATTTCGATTGAGTTTTGCATTTTTTTATATATATAGCAAGTGGCCTCGGGAATGATGTGCATATGACATTCTTTCAATTCAGATATTAACTCGGAGCTGAATAAGGAGTTAACACGCAAATGTCGCAAAATGAGATATCCATGATGGTTTTGACGTGAATAACTACACTAAGAGCTGATTGTAGAGCTAAATATGGGACTAAGTTTGTCTTCGAATGTGAGGTTATGAAGATTTGTGTTGCCCTTAGTGTGTCTAGCTGGTGTTTCAAAATGTGATGTTTATCATATAATTTCACTACAGATCGGACTACAAATATAAAACCAAGCCGAACTCCACCTGGGCTTGATCTACTGTTTTCTTTTTATTGTTATATAGAAAGCTATTATTTCTAGACTACCTGTGAGTTTCAGCATTATTCATCGTTGACCAAGGAAACTTTCTCAAAATGAACAATAAGTTAACTGTAGGTGCGTTAGACAAATAAATAGATAAATCTTAATATTGGGCTTCCATGACAATTTTGATCTGACAGCTCTAAATACGGTAGATAAACTACTAACATCGTGGATCATGATAATTTATATGCGCCATGTGCAGGGAAAAAACCGAAATGAATTGTATTGAAATAATTTAGTTAAAGACTAGCTGGTTGTGTGTGAGCCGTTAATTGGTAAACAAATGATTCACCTGAAGCAACAATCACTACAAACATTAACAATACCTCAGCCACCACATTAGGCCAGCATTTTTTATTATCTGTTTTACGGGAGCGACCGACCCTATTTTTCGACAAATACAAATAAAAATACAAGTCACTTTCGTTTTTTTATTTACATTTCACCCGCCGACCTAGTACTTTATCCAAAACTAGAAAAAAAATGCGCAGATTGCCGAAAGTGTTGTTCAAAATTTGTTTATAATACGGGTTGTTTCGTTGTGCCAATTCGACTTGTAAAGCGTCAGCAATTTTCATTGGCTATTGCAGCCAAAACCACACGCTATTAGCCAATCGGTGAGTAATTAACAAATGATTTTCATATTGCATTTCCGAAATGGCGGACATTAACATTAACGACACAAATGTAGCATATTTTAAAATCAAATTA
Source organism: Dreissena polymorpha (assembly GCF_020536995.1). Classification (NCBI taxonomy): domain Eukaryota; kingdom Metazoa; phylum Mollusca; class Bivalvia; order Myida; family Dreissenidae; genus Dreissena; species Dreissena polymorpha. The sequence continues at coordinate 80,184,750 of NC_068362.1, read as the reverse complement.
ATTAAAAACGGAGCAGAAACAATTTCAATTAGAAAAGATAATCTTCAGAACACCATTGTTGACATCATGCCCATATTATGTGATACGAAATTCAAAATAATAATGAGTTTTTTGCAGATGATGCAGAGTGTTGTGTATTTAGATAATGCCGCTACGCCACGCCTTCTTGTAAATGAAGCGTAGCAGCGCACCGCCCCATGTTCTTCATAACTGCATGTTGACCTCTGATCTGGTTAGTTAGTTGTTAGGCATCGATCGCTTCTATCGTTGAATGATAATAAAGTATCCACTGAAATAATTATGCGTTTCACTTCGTTTGTTTACCCAAACACAACAAACTGGCGACGAGGATAAAACTTTGTGGATTATATTTCGAGAATTTTATCCGTTTAATAAGTTTGTGCGTGAAATTCTGGATATAAACACAAAATGGGAACATTAACGCATATGACAGCAATGTCGAAACATGGACTTCCTACCAGGAACGACTTAAACAGTACTTTATGGTCAATGACATCGATAATGAACGAAAAGTGACAGGACTTTTAACACTCCTCGGTGAAAAGACGTACGGGTTGTTAAGGAACCTTACCGTACCAGCAAAGCGTCCGAGAAATCGTATGAGGAACTTTGTCAGCTTTTACAAACTCTTTTGTGCCCGAAACCGTTAATAATCGCGGAACGATTCCGATTTCACAAGAGGAAACAAGCAGTGGGCGAAAGTGTGAGTTGTTACGTAACTTCACTTCGGAAGTTGGCAGAATTCTGTGAGTTCGGATCGAACTTGAACGATTCTTTAAGGGACAGGTTCGTTTGTCGACTTAAAGATGCAGGAACACAGCGAAGATTATTGTCAATCGCTGATTTGACACTGCAAAATGCTATAGAAATAGCGCTTGCCATGGAAGCTGCACATAAGGACGCCGCCGAGTTACAGTTATCGACAGCCGCCGATGTGCCTGTCAATCGAGTTGGACATTCAACAAAACCCAAGAAATGGAAGCATCACAAACATGCCAAAGAGAGCACCAAGTGCATCCATTGTGGGAAAACTAACCACCCCTCCGATAAATGCAGACTGAAAGATGCAGTTTGTCATCACTGTAAAGCAAAGGGACATATAAAGGCTATATGTAGGAACCTTAAGTCGGTGCAGTGTATGGAGGAAAACGTTTCAGTGATCAACACTGTAAACAAAGGAGACAACGGGAAATTCATCGTTAAGCCGAAGATTAACGATGTCGAGGTACCCATGGAGCTTGATACAGGATCAGCAGTAACCCTCATATCAAACAAGGATTTCCGAAAACGATTCGGAAATATGAAGCTCGATCCTGCTTTTTCCATACTGAAGACATATTCAGGCAATTTCATAGAGCAACAAGGGACAGTTATGGTTCATGTCAGTTATATTGGACAATCACGAACAATGCGACTTTGCGTCGTAAAAGGTGATGGGCCTGCACTGTTCGGAAGGGACTGGCTGAGTCACATCAAACTGGACTGGGACACACTTTTTAACGTGAACTCTGTGACAACGGAAGGTCTGAAGGTACGTCTAAATTCTATACTTGACAAACATAAAGACGTGTTTAGTGACAGTATAGGACAGGTGAAGGGCATTAAGGCAAGGCTCACCCTAAATGAAAATGCTCAGCCTAAATTCATAAAGGCTAGGCCGGTACCGTACTCTATTAAGCCAAAAATAGAGAAAGAACTGGACAGTCTCGAGAGTCAAGGAATCATCTCGAAAGTGGACACCAGTGAATGGGCGACACCGATCGTTCCTGTCGTAAAAAGAAACGGCGATGTGAGAATATGCGGTGATTTTACGGTTACCGTAAATCAATCAATCAAGGTTGATAGATATCCTCTCCCAAGAATCGAGGACATTTTCGCCAATCTGTCAAATGGGCGAAAATACAGCAAGCTTGATATACGACAAGCGTACCTACAACTAGAATGCGAGGACGACACCAAGGAGTTGCTAACGATCAACACCCACCGAGGATTGTACCGTTACAACCGGATGCTATATGGGGTTTCTTCTGCTCCAGCTATATGGCAACGCACAATGGACCAAATTCTTCAAGGAATCCCTGGGGTGCAGTGCATGCTGGATGATATGGTGATTACTGGTGAAAGTGATAATGTGCATTTGGATAACTTACAAAAGGTGTTGTGTAGGTTACAGCAATATGGAATTAAAGTAAATAAGGACAAGTGTGAGTTTTTCGTGCCAAGGATTACATTCTTTGGTCATGAAATTGACGAACAAGGTTTATGGAAGTGTCAGGATAAAGTAGAGGCGGTATTGAATACAACACCTCCATGTGATGTTACATCACTTAGGGCATATCTCGGGGTACTCAATTATTACCATCGTTTTCTGCCAGATCTCGCGACCGTAACAAAGCCCATGAACGCGTTGCTCGAGAAAAATCGAAAATTCGTCTGGTCAAAAGAATGCCAGAGCGCGTTCGAAAAGTCGAAAACACTTCTCATTACGGAACCTGTTCTTACACACTACAACCCGGAACTTCCGGTTAGGCTCGCGTCGGATGCCTCACCGTTCGGTATTTCCGGTATATTGTCACACGTTATGCCAGATGGCTCAGAAAAGCCGATTGCGTTCGCATCAAGGTCACTTACAAAAACTGAAATGAAATATGTTCAAATCGATAGGGAAGCATTGGCAATTTATTGGGCAGTACAAAAGTATTACCCATATCTCTATGGTAGAAAGTTCACATTAGTTACTGATTGCCAACCCCTCACTTCAATATTCAGCCCGAGCAAAAGCATTCCGGCAACGACTGCCGCACGCGTTCAGAGATATGCTATATTTCTCTCTGGATTCGATTACGATATACAGTACAAAAGTACTAAAATGCATACTAATGTGGACGGATTGTCGCGTTTACCCGCGCCGTCAAAGGAAAAGGGTAAAGAAATTTCAGTTGAAGATGTGTTCTACACTTCTCAGTTAGAACAAATTCCGGTCACGAGCGCGGAAATCAGCCGTGAAACTAGGCGGGAGCGCGTTATGTCACGTGTATTTAGGCAAGTACAACAAGGTTGGAATACCAATGATAATGACCCTCTTTTGAAAGGCTATTATGCGCGACGAAATGAATTGACGATTCACCACGGATGCTTAATGTGGGGCATTAGGGTGATAATTCGCATTAAGATGCGCGAACGTGTGCTTGATTTATTGCACATCAGCCATCCAGGTATCGTTAAAATGAAGGCACTAGCGCGTAGTTACGTCTGGTGGCCTGGCATTGACACTGACATCGAACACATGGTTAAAAGATGCGAACCGTGTCAGATGCAACAGAAATCGCCCGCGAAAGTTCAGTTACACCCGTGGGAATGGCCTACGTCAAGTTGGGAGCGAATACATGTAGATTTCATAGGTCCATTTCTTGGACGCATGTTTTTGGTTATCGTAGATGCTCATTCGAAATGGCCAGAAGTCATCGAAATGAAATCGATAACTTCTGAAAGAACAATTGAAGAATTGCGTACAATATTCGCAAGATACGGCTTGCCCAAGCAATTAGTATCAGACAATGGTTGTCAATTTACATCTGAAGAATTTTCTCTGTTTATGAAGAGAAACGGGATATGTCATATAAGAACTGCGGTAGCAAAACCGTCCACAAATGGTCTTGTGGAAAGGTTCAATGGCTCTTTCAAATCTGCAATGCGCGCTTTAATGCATGAAAACACCGATTTCAATTTAAAGATCAACTCTGTCTTGTTGGCATATCGTAATACGCCACATTGTACGACGGGGGGAAACTCCTGCAAAACTGTTTTTTCGGTCGGAATTTGCGCAGTAAACTTGATTTGATGATACCCGATACACAGACACGAGTCACTAATGGTCAAATGCAATTGTCAATGGCTGACAATAGAAAAGTTCGCGAATTCGAATTAGGCCAACGTGTCTTAGCGCGAGATTTCAGACCTACTTCAAGGGAAAAATGGATCCCTGGGTCAATAGTTTCTCGAGATGGTCCACTATTATACAAAGTAGATATCGGGAATAATATGACATGGAAACGCCATGTTGATCAGCTTCGCGCGTCGGAAATGCAGAAGTATTCTGGTATAAATGTACCTGTTTTCACACCCTTAGAAACTACTTTAAATGCCGCTAACACAAATGTCAGTGAACTTCAGCCGGCACCGAATTCGATGGAAATAAATGAGTCCCGGGATAATCGTTGTAATGATACGGATTTACGATTGCCAGAAAGACGCTATCCATTACGCAATAGAAGACCGCCCGAACGCCTGCAGTACTAATGACACTGATGGTTTAATGTTAAGCCAATTACGTTTTATAGTGGCATACAGACATTAATTTTAGTTGGCAGGAGAGAAAGACAGGTCCTCAGTTGTTTTTACAAACTGTGTCGAATTTGAACGCTCGCTAATGTTCTTTGATTGCATGCTATAATGAATAAAAGGTCATGCTTAGTTAAGAGGTCATGAACTTGAAATGTTCAAGGTTTTATTGATTATTCATTATAATTGTTAGAATTGTGTACATTGATATTTACATGTAAACGCATGTGTTTGTATGTTCATTTTTATTTACATGTATGATCAATGAAATTAAAAGGGGAGAATTGTTGTGTATTTAAATAATGCCGCTACGCCACGCCTTCTTGTAAATGAAGCGTAGCAACGCACCGCCCCATGTTCTTCATAACTGCATGTTGACCTCTGATCTGGTTAGTTAGTTGTTAGATTGCTTCTATCGTTGAATGATAATAAAGTATCCACTGAAATAATTATGCGTTTCACTTCGTTTGTTTACCCAAACACAACACAGAGGTGTCATCATCGATAACTTCTGATGTATTAAAACGTTTTGGGTAGGTTTAATAAATATGCGTATTTATTAAAATGCATATCCTGTAATACTTGTATAGATAAAAATCAACATCCCGAAAATGTCCAAGAAGTACTACTTTACGTTTCTTTATAATGAACATGAGAACTGAACCACAGGTACTTGCATCAATAATCCCATTCCCCACCCACCCATATATATTCTTTATTTAGAAAAAAAGTATGCAACACAGCTTCTGAAAAAAATAACATTGGGTCCAGATGTTCGTATGTCCGTCAAAGTCACAAGAAAGTTTTATTTATTTTTCTTGACATTATTTTTCAAAAATGAGTTATTATTTAGCCGAAATATGATGTTATATCAACTGTAAATAATGTTTTCATACTGCAAGATTTGTACTGCAAGGAATGCAAATAAATTCATCACACCTCAGGCTCTGTTGATAAATGTGCTCAGGGCCCTCGTTTGGCCGTTTTGGGGGCCGAAATTCGGCCCCATTCCCACCTTAAAATAGTATACTTTTTCCCCCTATTTCACCTAAAAATTCCGCCCTCCAAAACAAAAAAAAATATTTTTTTTAACTTTTATACCTATGTTGCCAGCTGGTATCTAGCTATAAACCTTTGATTAAATGTATATTTATGTAAATTACATTAAAATAGAGCAATATTAAGTGTTGAATGATTGGTGAAAAGATCTTGTAAAATTCCCCTTTTAGCCGAAAACGACGTGAAATTCCCCCCTCTAAGGACCCCGGCCCCAATCCCCCAAAGTGTAACAAGGGCCCTGGTGCTCAATCGGCTCTATGTATTTGTTCCAAGGGTTATTATTATCTTCACATTAATATAGCTCTCTCTGTTTATTATATATCCAAAACATGTTATTGATGTTTCTCCTTAAAATAATACAGACAACACATTCCATAGAAAATTTCATTTGAACTTAAACTGTGAATAAGTGAGAAACAAAATAATATGTGCAAAAGTTTACACCATTTTATTTTGACAATACTGTGAGTCTTTTACGAAATTTAAAAATAAAATACTATTTTAAAATATACAATTACATAGTTCAAAAGTTGTGTTCTATATGTAATTAATCTTGCGAGTAAGTTATATACAGTCAGCAGAGTAATTCTACTAGAACAATTTAAATCCTTGCTACATGTGCTATTTAATTCTTTATACGGCTTTCACTTAAGAAAATGTTCAATTAATTAAATCTAGGTTTCTAGGTATATTGTGTCTTTTACCTCAATATTTTGTTGGGGCTAATGTGAAGCCAATGGACATGATACAAAACCTACGAAGATTACCGCCATACAATGTCACATACGAAATAATTATAACCTTACCCATGCGTTTTGATAGAATAATTTTGTTTAACTCTTATATAAGTAAATATTAAGCATGTGAAACAAGGACGGGTTATTTTTAACTCCAAATGTATGATTTGATCACACCTAGAAGAAGAAAACACTAACTTGTTACACACCAAATATTGAATCCCTGACCCTTGCGGTGTCTGTGTTGTTAGGGATTATCAAAGACATTAATCTATATAAATCAGTTGACCCCTGAAGCGCAAACAGTTATGACCACGGAGACATGCTTTGAGGAAACTTAGCAAAGAACCACTATATGGTTGGCATGCAACGCTACAAACCAAAGGGCCTTGCGGTTTCACAGAATGATTATATTATTTATATTTATAAGCAAAACAGTAACCCCTAGGGAGGGCAAATTTTCTGCATGATTTGAACAAACTTCAAAGAGAACCTCATAACGATGTTACACACCAAATATTGTATTCATGCCTCTTGTGTTCACTTTACATATATAAACACTATAACTCTCTCTGAATATAAAATGAAATGCAGCACATGCTTTTATAAGTCTATAACTCTCTGTTTCTTAAATAAAATATTCACATTTTATGTACTAGAACTTTCACTACACAAAGTTTGGATCAAGATCAATTCAAGCGCAGTATGATCAGGATCCAAAGTGTTCGCTTAACATCTTTAGAAGTACTTACTGAATGACAATTATGTTGAACAGTTTGGGTCCTGATCAGACTGCTCTTTTGGAGCCAAAATGGTCGCAATCGCCCTAAGGTCCAATTTCCTGTTATGTGGCCGTTTTTTCTCATGATTGGTACAAATTATTATGATTTAAGGCAAGTCTGTTGTATATTAAATAGTATTTATTAGTGTGCATATTCCACCCATGGATGAAAGTTACAAAGTTGGTTGTTATTTAAAGCTATTAAACAATTTAAAAAGTTTTCAACTCTTTTTTATTTAAGTCAAATGCATGCTATATTTGTTATAAACATACATATGATTAACACTCAACAAAAGTTTAACGATCACTTTTATACACTACACACCTGGCGTGTTTAATAGTCTCTATTGAAACAACATAGTATTAAACATGCGAATGGTGCTTTTACAAATAAATATGTATAAAAATATGTTTACTTTTATTATAAAAAGCTTCTACAACAGTGTAATAAGATATATAAAACACGTAAAGGTTAACGCAAGTATACATAAGGTTAAATTGGCTTAATTCTAAATTTTCAAAAAAAAATCAGTTTAGACAGTTTTATTTTTACTTTTTTCGGTAGACTGCACACTTTTCATGATTTTATTTTTATTTTATTTATCCCCCCGACTCAATTTTTTTGAAAAATTTCCCGTAAAAACAAATAAAACAAAAATGCTGGCCTTACTATTACGCAAGCGTTAACTTTCAAATGCCGTTTTATCGACCGATCTTTGTATCTTTAACTCTACCGACCGCTTTTGTTGCATATTTGTGTCCTAGACCTGGCTTAGTGTTTGTTACATTTTGAAGTAATGCGTTGTGTTCATTGTCGCAGTACAAATTTAGAAGTGTCCTTTTTGTATTAAATTTCGCATGAGCCGTAGTAAATAACAGCAAAATAAGAATTACGCTTGTATTGAATGTCGGACGACAAAGCGAAATTTATTTATATTTGGAGAAATTAAATACACATAATAAATTGAAACATATATTTAATTGGAATTGAAGTAATCTCTGACTTTGTTGTTGTATATTTCATCACTCGTTATTATACAGATAACTGACAATATTTGAATGGTACCGACTTGCAATATTCGCCTTGTATAAAACTGCTTTCACTCAAGTGATATGATTCACGTCATTACGGCAAATTGCACATAGCGTTCTTAATCGAACGTCTATACGAAAATCCGCGAAGTACAAGAATATGGATTGTTGGTGTACGTATTTTCTTCATTTTCAAACGGTGTTCAAAATATTACCATACGTTGCTTTATCATAAATAGTACACTAGTTAAATAAACGTACCACTCACACTGTGTAACGGATGCATGGCATTGATTTACAATGAAAAAACTTAACGAACTTAATAAAGTTTAGATAAAAAACATGACGCTTCGTCAAAATATGTGTTGGGGTACATTAATATAAACATGATGTTTCATATACATATGTAGTAATGTTAGTTTTTGGATTTTCATAATGTAAACGTGTATTGTCAAATCAAATCGACTTTAAAAGTAACAATTAAAAAGCGTCCTTTATGATTGTAAACTAATTAAAACATCTGCATTAGAAGTCGTTAATGACAAAAAGATAAATGTCATGCTAACATTGTGTTTAAAACGGTAATGCGAAATTTGATCGATCTTATTAGCTGATTATATTAATACAGCTCTGCGGCAAGTGATGGTCGTAAAACTAATATATAATGTGTCGTTTGCCGTAAAAAGATTGTTCATTATCTTTTCAAACTCGAAGATAATGAATTATTTATACTTCGTCGACTGGTGTGCTCAACAAAACAAAGCATCTACGAATAACCAGTTCAGGCATTAATCACAAGTCTCCAGAAACTAAAGCGTTTTTATTGGGGATATATCATATATATGCGTATTCATGTCCATTATTATGATCCAGTTTAAAACAAAGCACGCTTGTCAATCCATGGAAGTTGTTCTTGTGTTACAAGTATCAAAATGTGTATTCAGATCAATACTTTTGACTTATATGGTAAATGATTTTAAGTACGTAACGAAATCATATTCTGTTTGGACGCATTACTAGGGGCGTATTACCTAGTTATTAGCCGATGTCATTTTCTTTTCGATTATTCGCATATCAACATCCACTCTAAATATAAACGGAATCGTTGTGATATCTCATCGCCTTGTAGTTGAGACTTTGTGGTAAAACATAAACACGTTTTCATTATACAGTAAGTAAACATAGCAAAAAGTCTTCTGCATCTATTTATAACATTTCACGATAACATAAATGGTTGAATGTTATATACAAAGTATATGCAAAGTAGGTAAATACACGTACAAAATACAATACAAATTATTTTACATATACATAGCATCAACATTTGCGTAACAATTAAATCATAATAAGCAAAGTCGTAAGACTATTTGACATTCGGATACAGCATTAGTTTTGCTTGCTGAATATTGCTTTTGTTTAACGCTTGTATCTCTCAAATGCAAGTTGAGTTTTAAAGACTCATAAAAACCGAAACATGTATTTGCTAAATGCTCGTTCTAAATGATATTTGTCTGTTCCGTAGTGATGTGTGCGTTGTACCAAATATGGTATATTAATTGGCGGATTTCAAGTCAAACGTAAAAACTGAAGTAGACACGCGGGTGGATACGACGAACATTTCAATAAACTTATAAATCTGCGTACAGTACTCGTTTATTTTTTGTTGAAAAGGATATATTTTTTTCAGATCTGTCCTGATCAGATATATATAGGTTATAGGATGGAAGTAAATTGGCAGAAAACTTGAGAATTTTGCCATCTATTGCTTTTCATTTATTGCAAGAAACATTTTCGTAATTGAGAAACACCAACATTAAATACAAGCGTGCTTTTATGCTATTTATTTGTAAAAGTATTTGTGCGAGTAAACATGGTATACATGTTTTGCATGAATGAAAGGTAAAACAATCTGAAATAATTTCAGAGAGACATTGGTATTTCAATAGGTCTTTAAATGAATACACGCGTCAATAATTAAAATTATAACGTCACATGATTTGTGTTGCCTTAAATGTTGTTATTTGTTTCTTGATATGATTTCTTATTATAATGTTCATTGAACATAATTGCAGGGTCTCCTTTAATTTGACTGAACATAACGCTTCTATTTTTAATAGGAATAACGCCATGCAGTATAAACTATTCTTTAAAAAGCATGGTCATACTTTTTGTAAACGATTTGTGGTTTCTGTACTGAAAAACGACACAATTATTGATCATAAATTGCACTAGTGAACAACGATCAAAGGAGTATATCCTACAAATCAATGTATCATTGAAGCTAAGCGTTAAAAATATATATTACATCGCATTCATTCGCTATGACAATAGTGAATTTTATACAAGAACATAAAGGCTACTAGACAGGACATATTTTTAAAATATCACATGCTATTGTAGGTTTTATAAAATATTCATACAGCGAGTGTGACAGATACGCGTATGATGGCTAATTCTTGTCATATGTACTGCAAATATCAGCGCCGATATTATAAACGAACGTTGTGCCAGAATGTTAAACAGACCATAAAAAACGATTCGATTAATAGATATAAGAAAACGAAGTGACCTCTTTCTCATAGCACCACCTGTATAAGGCGTTCTAGTTTGTAGCCACTTTTGCACCCATTAAACTCACAAGAACGTCATAAGTGCTCATGTTAGGCGTTAACACGCCAAATAAGACTAAAGAAATAGCTATTTAAAGGCCATTGCTCTCATCAGAATAATGAATTGTGAGTAAGTGGTTACTGGGATATGTCAAAAGCAGGTTTTAATATACAGATTTTGAGCTAGGATCAATCAATTAAAGAAGAGAAAAACTTGGAATTTAATTGTTGAGAAGGCCACTAACATAACCACATCGCCAAAGACCACACAATTTCTCTGCTTGCATTTAAAATAAATGTGGTACCTGTAAAGTTTTCGCATCGTCGTTTAAAACCATTCAATAACGCAAACTATTCCAAAACGTCATGGAAGAACAAAGGCAACTATACATGTCAAAACCGCTCTTATTATCCCAACGCATTCTTAGTATCATTTGTTTAGAATCATTTCTCACCAGAATGTTTGAAAGTACGACATTGCTCGATTGAATAGACACCAAACATGGACATTAAATTTCTTTTGACGTGTCTGATTGTTGACTGCATACTCATAATGCTTGTGGGTCAAATGACGAACAGTCTACAGGGCTTATATTTCCAATGCACAAAATTCGAAATGAGGAGAGACTTGTCATGTCATGAAATGTTAACAACGTTTAGATATGACCGATATGACAACTTGCATGATTGTTATTATGAAATTAAAAAAAAATTATTTGATTCGATAAACTGGAAAGACAATGCATAAGTGTTATACTGTTTTCTCCAATAAATGATCTTTTATGAAACCCGACTGATCTTTGGTGATGGAAACATACAGAACAATTTGTAATCTTTGTGCGTTGGAAGCTTATGCTAGCTTGTAAACAACATTAAATAATGTACATGGGCGTAAGATTTTCAGATAACATCTCGGTTTGTTTGTTGTTTGTTTTTGATTGCAAGTTATATTTGCATTTTTGTGTAATGGATAAGGATTTTGTAATAAAGCATAATTTACACTTTTGACTATCATGTGGCGTAACTTATTCAATAATACTTAAATAATTCAAAGGTGTATCAATCATATCCTTAACTTTTGTCATGTTTAATATTTAAGTGCTATTGGTAATTCTTAAATATTAAGCAGTCCTTCTAATGAATTAGATAAGCAAAAAAGTGTTTATTAACAGAACTACAGTTGGTTTTTAGACATGTGTGCAGCACTTAATGTCTTCGCTTACCATAAAAGAACAATGGATTATTACGAGGTTTTCTGAGATCCAGTGCCTTTTTAAAATCAGATATGTTATCAACACGATTTGCTTCGTCTGGAAATGAAAACACACACTGTTGCAGCAGTTGTTACCATATTGACCCCAGTCGAACCTAAGAAGCTCAGAGATAAATATTGATTTAGTTCTGCTAGTCTCTACTCACCGCCTGGTTTGGTCAGCACTTACTCAGACTCTTTGAATATTATGACGGATGAAAATGAATGACCTTGTGTAGATGGAAATGGCAGAATGACACATCACAAGAATTCAAGCGGAAAGCCAGAAAGTCATGTCAACAGCCACATTTTGTATGTCACCAGCCAATCCGTATTCAAAGACAAACAATATTTATGCTCTATTGTGTATGTGACCAGCCAAGTTGTATTCAAAGAAAAACAATAGTGTACGTTTTATTTTTTATGTGACCAACCAAGTTGTTTGTATAGGTCCCTGGTTTAACAAAGCATTTAACGTATTTTTAAACGCACACAAATTATTGCATGTCTATTCAATGTCTTTGCCTGTATTATGAAACTTTCACTACAGATGTTGATCCTGATGATGGTAAATAAATGGGAAATACAATGTTATCAAAGATTTGTTAATATTGCCAAAGCTTTTTAAATGATGCTGGTAACTTGAACAAAATTGAAAAAAATATTGGAGTGCTTTCATGTTATAAGACATGTTTCAGTCGTCTGTTTTTAACCCGTAAATGTAGATAAGCTATTGAAAAATATTTGTTCAGAAAGGTGTAAAATGTTCACGCTTCAGATTTTTGTCTATCAACCTTCTGAAAACAATACTAGTCAATTGGCTCATTTGGGTCGGTATTTGATCATGAATCTTTTTTAGTAGCATACTATGTATTTCATGGGAATATAAATAAATTCTGGGCAAAATTATTTAATCTACCAAAAATAATCGATTCTGTATTTACTACTTATACTTTGTTGATTTCAGTGGATAGCGTTTGTTAAATGATAAGAGTATGACTCTTGTTGAAAAGCTTTAAATGAAACTGTGAATTAAAAAATAAAAATTTAATTTGTGATAGAGTGATATGAAAAATGGCAAAAGATTGTTAAGTTGTGTTGTTTTATCATATACTAACATGGTCATAAGTGTTAAAATTTGTTGTCGGACATAATAATTTATAATGCTTTATATTTGTATATGTACATGATGACGACCAGATTGTATCCTCTTTAATCAGTGAGTAATTTAATCAAGATTTCTTGATCACTGTATCAAGTGTGTATATTTTGCCATTTACCGGTATACATAGAACAACTGTAAAACAATTGTATTTTGAATGTAATGTATTCATGTATTGTTGCCATTTTTATAAGATAAACTCACTGTTAACATTAATTTTTACAAACCATTTTTATAAAAAACATTTCTTGTGTCAATGCTAAAATATGTATTAAACTGTTAAAATAATGCAGAGTAACCACTTCTGAAGAGAAAAATATACTTAAGGCAATAGAAACACATTGTTACATGAAATGCTTTTTTTTATTAAGAACACCTACTTAAAATTTGTTATAGATTATATGAAGAAAAAATAGTACCATGTAATTTGAAATCAGTCAATGAAAAATTAAGGGAGTGTTGCCATATGCTAACAATAGTCAAGAAATACAATTGTCTCTATAAGTAATACAACAGAGCAATACAATTTGCTTAAACAAGAGCACCACATAAAGGGTGCCATGCTCGGCTACGGGTGCAGTTTTGAATAAATGAAAGCTTGTCAGAATTTATTTGAGAGGTCACAGTGACTTGACCATTGACCTAGTGACCCCAAAATGGGTGTGGTGTGTAGAACTCATCAAGGTGCATCTACATATGAAGTTTGAAAGTTGTCGTTGGAAGCACTTTGGTTTTAGAGCCAATGTTAAGGTTTTAGCACGACGCAGACGGCGGACGACACGACGAACTGGCTATGACAATACCTCGGGTTTTTGTCCGAAAATACCAAGCTAAAAATAAAAACTAAGATGTCTGCTTTGCAATTTTTTATGTCCCCCACTATAGTAGTGGGGGACATATTGTTTTTGCCCTGTCTGTTGGTTGGTCTGTTGGTTTGCGCCAACGTTAACATTTTGCAATAACTTTTGCTATATTGACGATAGGAACTTCATATGTGGCATGCATGTGTATCTCATGAAGCTGCACATTTTGAGTGGTGAAAGGTCAAGGTCATCCTTCAAGGTCAGAGGTCAAATATATGTGGCCAAAATCGCTCATTTTATGAATTCTTTTGCAATATTGAAGATAGCAACTTCATATTTGGCATGCATGTGTATCTCATGGAGCTGCACATTTTGAGTGGTGAAAGGTCAAGGTCATCCTTCAAGGTCAGAGGTCAAATATATGTGGCCCAAATCGCTTATTTTATGAATACTTTTGCAATATTGAAGATAGCAACTTGATATTTGGCATGCATGTGTATCTCATGGAGCTGCACATTTTGAGTGTTGAAAGGTCAAGGTCATCCTTCAAGGTCAGAGGTCAAATATATGTGGCCCAAATCGCTTATTTTATTAATACTTTTGCAATATTGAAGATAGCAACTTGATATTTGGCATGCATGTGTATCTCATAGAGCTGCACATTTTGAGTGGTGAAAGGTCAAGGTCATCCTTCAAGGTCAAATATATGGGTCAAAATTGCTCATGTAATGTCACTTATGCAATATTGAAGCTAGCAATTTTACATTTGAAATGCGTGTGCATCTCAAGGAGCTGCACATTTTGAGTGTTGAAGGGTCAAGGTCAAGGCCATCCTTCAAGGTCAAACGTCATATAGGGGGACATTGTGTTTCACAAACACATCTTGTTTTAAACTTATGAATGTGCTTATATTAAACGTGAACAGTATTGTCATATTGCTTACAATAAAGTTTGACATTTTATTAGTTTTGTAACAGTGTGTTTCAATTTTCACATTGACCATCCCACAATCCCACATTTGCTTTCAGTGGGGCCAGTTTCTGTAAATCTTCCACTACAAGTTCAGCAATTGTTTTATGACCAGATTTCCTCATATTTGGGAATGTTTAGATTTAACTTTTATTGAATGCATGAAACATGTTTTTTTCTGTTTTTGAATAGCTGAAAATAGCTTGATGTTTTTAAATTGTGTGACATGTTGATCAAATTGATACATAGAAAAAAAAACACATTTTGCGTTAATTTGTATGTGTAGTTAAACAACACATGTTACCAAATACAAATTTAATTATTTGGTAACAATATAATTATCGTGCTATATTCGTAACACCGTATGAAATGCAATTTAAATTATAATGTGTTGATATGTTTGTCTACTCCAAATTATCATTTTGAATAAGTAAATATAGGGTAATAATGTCTATGGAAAGTACCCGTATGCACGTTTCAATTGCTTGTGTACATAAAACAAAATGAGCTCATGGTTTTACCCATAAGGCAAGCTATATATAATTGAAACGACAATCCTTGCGGATTTTATTTGTAAAGACAACAAATATATATAGAGAAAGAAATTGTTCAAAAAGTGTAAAAAAGTGCATCTTATACCCTAGCGCTTTCGACTACACGTCTTCTTCAGGGGTGTATACATATGACGTACCCTTTGGGTCAAAAGTACAGATACGCCAACAGCTTAAAATAGATATCACAGCGGTGACAAAATTGTTACCGCGGTGACATTTTTGTCACTGCGGTAATAAATTTATCACTGCGGTGATATATTTGTAACTGTTGTGATACTTTGTTTGACCCAAACAGTTTGATAAGAGCTAAATCGAACTAACCAATGAAACAACGTCTTGCAAAACGGCAAATCGGCGAATATTTACTGCGAAGTTTTCAAGATGTCTGCCTCCATGGATACTGTAAACAACTTTTCAGATCATCAGTTTGGTAATTTTAATCTTCGGACACAAGGATGACGACAATTAAGGTATACTTACATAATCATTTATCGATTAACATTCCTACATAAAGTTTATAAGAAAGTGTGTCGAACTTACGCTATGATATTGTTTTTTATGTATCACGATATCGACAAATGAAGTCTTTATTGTAAATAATCTTGTTTATACTGGTTAAATTATATTCTAGATTAAGTACTAGATCTGCGTTTACCCTTTGTTATGGTCATGATAATAATTGATGCCCGCGATACAATTCATTTTGGAAACAATAGTGACAACCAGGTGATTTAACATACATGTACCATTGTCAAAATTAAGTTAAATCATGTTGACATGGTGGGGTATCATGTACATGTAAATTCATTGGGCCCAAATTGCAGAAAACAAATTCAAGCAAACAACTGTACAGTTTAAATTGAAAAAAAAATGTGTAGATGAAAGACTGTCAGTCAGCCTGACAACAATTTTTTTTTTAAACCTATTTATTTAAGCTCGATTGCATAGAAAGCCTAAAAGTAAGGAATATTTGAAACACTCTCGAGTCTGTTTCCTGGGTTTCAATGGGGGAGATCTAAAGAACGCTCCCACAGAGGGGTTCCAACCCTTGACCTCATAATCGCTAGGTGGACACCATATCCACTACGTCACGGCGACAAGAACATTTGATACCACTACCAGTTTTTATATCCAGGGCCCTCAATCCATTTAGGGGAAGCGGGTCGCTACCCTCATGAGGGGGAATTTTTGCGGCGTTTCCATTTTTGGGGGATTTTTTTACTACTCTCTAATTATTACATTTGTACATGTTTGCACTATATTCATTTCTTTTCTCATAATAAAGTATGTTTAACAAGATTAAATTGAAATAGAATTGAGATATAATAATCATGATACACATCTTTAAAATATATAAAAAAAATTAATCAGGGGGAATTTTTCCCCCCAAAAGGGGAAAAAAATATACTTTTCAGGTGGGGGACTGCGGCCGAAATTCAGCCGCAGATTTGATAGATTGAGGGCCCTGAATAATCATTTATTCAAATTATGCCTTTATTTATAACGGGGTATAACAAGGATCCATCTTCAACAACACTATTCAACTGTAAAATACATTGCATCAAAACTGTTTCCTGTTACTGTAGATTTTGACAATTGAGATGCGTTTGTTTAGTCGGAGTCAAAATTCTGTCAGACTGTTTTAAATTTTGCAAACAATGTTGCAGGATACAAAAATGCATTTTTTTATGTTCCTTACAAACTAAAAGAGTCTCTTGTTGACAATTTACCTTTAAGGATTACATGTATAGTCACTAAGTGTTTGTGTTCATAGCACTTTATCATAAATGGTAATAATTATCTTGAAAATATTTGGACTACATGAATTCTTTTCTTATTGTGACAATAGTGGTTAAAAACTGCATTGTAATGTTAATTGTACTAGTGCGTATACAATTTACCTTTTAGAATTACATGTGTAGTAACTAAGTGTTTGTTTTCATAGCTCATTATTGAAAACGGTACTCATTATCTTGATAATATTTGGACTAAATTAATTGTGACAATAGTGGTTAAAAACTGCACAATAATGTTAATTTTACTAGTGCGTACAAAATTTGTTTGTTTCCACTAATATTGCAAAACAAATATTTCAATATGATTTAGAGTAGGTAGGTTGGCATTTCCTTTTTTAAATGATTTTTATTTTATACACAAGCTATTCCTACTGAAACAAAGATATCCAGAGACAAAAATCTCCCAATTGCCTATATAACATTCTTTCCATATACTAAGAAGTTGGCCAAATTATGTTTTTGAGATATGATAAAATGTAAAAAAGAAATAAAAAAAACAAGTACTTTTTATTTCAAACGGCAATAAAATGCTTAGGGTCTGCTCCGCACACAAAAAGGGTCCGTCGGCTTTTGAAAACAATTTTTTTCTCGGCCTAGTTGTTCCTGTTGTGGATTACCCAGTTGCTGCCTGTTTCGAGTTTTATTTGTTACCCCAAAGCCCTGCTTTAAATCTGTGTGGGACTATGTTTTAGCTTTGCAACTTGAAACTTGCTACCGGTAATTTGATTAAACACCTATTTATATAATTATACTCAATGGCGTTGTACAAAACATATTTATGTACATTAAATTGATAAAATATAAGAGTGATTGATACTATTATGCAGCATTACTTAAAGGATTAATAATCTAAAATTGTGTGATATAAATAAAAATGCCGTACAAAACTTAAGCAATTAAACTATACTGGCTACAATATTAAAACACAGTAAAAATAAAATAGTATGTAATAAATTGATATAACTAGGTTTAAGACAATAATTATAATGATATTATAAGCAAATTTTTGGCAACATAAAGACACTGTATTTAATTAACTTTAAATAAACATTAACATAAACATTAGCTTTAATTAATAGTAAAACAGTATAGCTTTAATCAGGACATTCCAATTTCTATTAGGCAGTTTATGTCTGTATTTTTTCAGAGATATAAGACATGGTGTTCAAATTGAGTATGCATGTTAACTATAACCAGGGGAAGCATATTTCCCAATTGCTATTTGCAAAAAAATTAACAATTTCTACTTTCCAACATTGAGTTTATTGCGCTTACTCTAAAATATCTTATTAGTTTAAGTTATATTATCTTTTTTTGTATTTATCCATTCAGTCATTTTATCTCAATAAGATTGCCACATTTTAAACAACTCTCTTTTATACATTGTTCTGGTGGACTGTATTACTGACACTCAAAATAGTGTAAAATGTTGTAAATTGTCATAAAACATTTCAACAAACAATTGTAAAACAGTTGTAAACAATCATGTTCAACTAAATTTGTTTTTATACATTAATTTAAACATTTGTAATGGTATAATAGAGAGTCCTTAACAATTGTCAAATTATATTTTCAGAGTCCATCAATGGTTGTGAAATCAAGGATATTCTATTGGAAGGAAAGACATGAATGCATTCAAGTTTCCTGTGAGCAATATGATTTCCTGACTTTGCCTTACAGTATAAAACAAGAGAGTTAAACACTTGAAACTTGAAAAGATGTGGTCCTAGAACCTGAAATGGCAACTCCAGCTCTCTACAAAAGCATCATCTGGAATCCAACTATGTACAATCAAAAAATTAATGTGTGTCTTAATTTTGTCTTTTTAGAGCCCTGACGGGTCTTAAGATATCAGATGTTTTAAAATTCATTGTGTTTGTGCTGCAAGTTTTATGAACTGGTTATAAAGCTTATGTATGAAGAACCGTTTACTGCCTGGTTAGCTGCAGTAGAGCACTCATAGGAATTGGGAGATCTGTGGAATCCCTTTGTGGCTTGCAAATTTCAACCTGTTTTCAAAAATTGCTTAGTTGGTCAGTGTGTTAATATTTCAATTTTCAGGTCTGGTAAAGAAAGTTATTTAAAGGCAGTGTGCAAGGTTTTCCTTAATAATAGCATGTACACAGGAAAAAAAAGCTTAATATTAGATATTTTGTTATAATCAGTTTGTGGTCCGTCCATAGCTAAACATGAACATAGATATTTTTTTACTTTTATTAGTACTATATACATATTATAAATAAAAGGTTGTATCTTGCATCTTCTAATCCTAAAAGTGGCATGGTGGCCTAGTGTGTGTGTTGTTTATCTATGAAATTTATACATGTATACTAATATCTAGGCTACATTATGATGTACTTCTCAAAGAACAGTATGTTAATTGCAGGTTTATACTAATTTAAATACAGGTACAAATTAATCCTGTGTTGTATATAGCAGAATGTCCCTTATTTTCACTGTTATCTTTTAAAACTGTTCAGGTACACTTCACCTGCATAAAACTAGTTCAGATATATATGTCCCATAGAGCAAAACAATTGTCACTAAATCATTGTATAATCGTTATTGGCAGTTCACTTCTGTAGTTTCTGAAATGAAAAATTGTTGTTACCTACCTTCACTCTTAATTCAGTTTTAGTGGAATACTTAATTTCATTTTTTTTTCTTTATTAGTTGTAAGTAGTGGGCTCTGTGTTCTGATTAGTTCCTACATTGAACACATGTTTAAACGTCGGTTGTTAAATTGTATAACATGTTAATGCAGAATTGTACCATAACATGAAATTGTATTTTTTGCTTTGTACATTGTTTGAAATGTTACCATCTTGTTTCTAATAAATGTTTTTTATAATTCACCATCTAGTCCTATTTGCAAAAAAGTGAACCATTTAAATATTGTATTTAAAGTATACACCCGTTAGCCTTACTTAAGTCGTGAACATTTCGTAGGCATTTGTTATCCCCAGTAATAGGCGGAGGGATATTGTTTTGGCGCTGTTTGTCCGTCCTTCCGTCCGTCCGGCACTTTTGTGTCCAGAGCCATATCTTGTTAGTGCTTTAGCGGATTTCATTGAAACTTGGTATGAGTATATTATATGGATAAGAGGATGATGTACACTTTGTATCTTGAAAAAAATGCTTTTTAATATAATCTTAGAGCTTTATCTTCACTAACACATGAGCCAGAGCCATGAAACTTGCCATAGTTGTTCTCAATCATCTAGGGGTGCTTCACATTCAACATCCATAATTCTAGGGGCTAAGGTCATGGCCCTTTGTATCTTGAAAAAAATGCTTTTTGATAGAAGCTTAGAGCTTTATCTTCATTAACACATGAGCCAGAGCCATGCAACTTGCCCTAGTTGTTCTCAATCATCTAGGGGTGCTTCACATTCAACATCCATAATTCTAGGGGCTAAGGTCATGGCCCTTTGTATCTTGAAAAAAATGCTTTTTGATAGAAGCTTAGAGCTTTATCTTCATTAACACATGAGCCAGAGCCATGCAACTTTCTATAGTTATTCCAATCATCTGGGGTTGTTTCACATTCAACACCCATAATCCTAGGGGCTAAGGTCAAGGTCACACATTGAGGTCAAAGGTCACAAATTTGAGGAATTATTCATTAATTGGTAATTCCTTTACTATGCATCAAGGAATTCTGTTATAACTGTCACAATTGTTCTCAATTATCTAGCTGAGTTTCAAATATAAGATCCAGGTTGCTAGGGTCATGGTCAAAGTCACACACAAAGGTCAAAATCACACATTTTGATCATATATATATATATATATATATATATATATATATATATATATATATATATATATATATATATATATATATATATATATATATATTAAAACTCAGACCCCACATAGATTGCAACCGTCAATATTTTCTACACCGAAGTACCATTAAAAGACCAGTATTGTTAGTGAGTATGCACATTAAGATCTTATGCTGAATGTTCAGTTGGAGTATGAATGCTATTCCAACCACTATTTCACTTTAAAAATATGTAACCACCAATTGCGAGTCCGCATGCAAAGATGTATTGTACTTATTAAATTTAGAATTTCTAAATTCTGGATATTATTTAGAGTAGCAGCAATCTCAACATTTCTTACACAAATTTTATTCTTTTAATAAGACGTGTATAGTATAGTGCAGGTTATAATCTGTTTTTAAAACTATTATATCTAAACATGTAATATACTTTTCTATTATTGCATAAAAATAGTCATGTATTAGTTTTAATACATTTTAAAAGTACATAGGTGAGACTGTATCAATTTACTGATGTTTTTATCAGTGTAAATAATGAATAACATGTATGTACATTAAGGTCCCTTATAAGTCTTTTGTTGAACGGTCATATAGAATGCAATGTATCTATTTTATGAATGTTGAAAGACATTTGTACAATACATTGTATATAGACTGGGACTATAACAATGAACTAAAATTGCTTGCTAAAACATTTGAATGAAGTTGAAGAAAGGTAACTCTTTAGGGCTTAAAAATGGTTGGCAATATGGTTCGAGTTACTTCCCTTCAAGCTTACGTGTGGCTAGCAATTTTACTTAATACATTATGAAAACTGATTTTAAGTTGATATTACATTGGAGATTTATATTATCACCACGATTCATCTTAATCAAGGAATGACCATGGTAATTGGAAGATCTTTTAAGATGTGTAATTGTTTGCGCAATAATGCATTTTGTAATGACGGGCACTATATTGGAAGTGTATGGCATTCTTGATAGGGTCGGTGGTGGTAATGTAGTTTTTACCATGTATAGTCATGATAGTCATGTAACGTACATTGATAAGCGTTGAATAAGTCTCTTATAATTCCTTTCATGAATGGCCAATGTTGTATCTATAGCTTTATGTTTTATATATGCATTGTGAAAATTGTAAATATTGGATGAGACTATAATAAACTATAAAACGTGCACCTTGACGCTCATGTACATTTCATTCATAAATATTTTACCTTTACGTGTACTACGATTTGCTTGTGCCTGCGAAAAATTTTCCGGGAACAACGTTTTATGCCCCCGAAGGGCGGCATATAGTGATCGCACTGTCCGTCTGTCCGTCCGTCACACTTAGCGTTTAGGTTTCTAAAAATATTTATGCCCCCCTTCGAAGAAGAGGGGGTATATTGCTTTGCTCATGTCGGTCTTTCGGTCGGTCGGTCCGTTCACCAGGTGGTTGTCGGATGATAACTCAAGAACGCATACGCCTAGGATCATGAAACTTCATAGGTAGATTGATCATGACTCGCAGATGACCCCTATTGATTTTGAGGTCACTAGGTCAAAGGTCAAGGTCACGGTGACCTGAAATAGTAAAATGGTTTTCGGATGATAACTCAAGAACGCATACGCTTAGGATCATGAAACTTTATGGGCAGATTGATCATGACTCGCAGATGACCCCTATTGAATTTGAGGTCACTAGGTCAAAGCTCAAGGTCACGGTGATTCGAAATAGTAAAATGGTTTCCGGATGGTAACTCAAGAACGCATTCGCCTAGGATCATGAAACTTCATGTGTAGATTGATCATGACTCGCAGATGACCCCTATTGATTTTCAGGTCACTAGGTTAAAGGTCAAGGTCACGATTGATCATGACTTGCAGATGACCCCTATTGATTTTCAGGTCACTTTGTCAAAGGTCAACGTCCGCCCCCACCCCCCCTCACCCCATCACATTTTTTTTAAACATCTTATTAAATTAATTACTTCATCCCGAATTATACCCCCTCTCACCCTTATCCTCCCACGCCCCCCCCCCCCAATTTTTTTTTGTTTTTTTGTTTTATCAAGAGGGCATATTTGGTATTGCTGTTTGGAATAAATTACAATAACATGTAGCAATATGCATCACACCACTTTGTTTTCTCAATCACATTGCAGTGTAAAAGATGTAGCATTTAAAAAAAAAAAAGAACATTTTCCAAACTTATTTTTTTTTTCTTTCATATTCTTGTTCTTTTGTGTCTTTCTAATCCAAATTTTGTTTCTCCTAATTTTTTCGTATGTTCAATTATTTACTATCCAAAATGTCCAGCAATCGTACCAAAGTCAAAATCTGTTTAAGACTACTTATAAAACAATGCAAATAAATATGTGGGACTTTGTTCATAAATATTTGTACATAAAAGAAGTGGAATGTATCTAATTAAATACAGCTATTGTGTTTATGCCAATATACATGTAATTTTCTAATGCACTGGAGAGCCTGTTGTTTGATCTTTAGATGAGCCAAGTGTACCAACTGTGTTTTGTTGTATCAAATGAACAGTTCAATGAAACTGTTTCCATGGCAACTTTGATTTCAGTACAATGTACTGCTTTACCAGTCAATATTTAGTGCAGTTTATAACATCCATCCATAAAGGAGACATAACATTGATAAATTGCTTGCATCTTTTCACAATAGGGTGTCATTATTTTGATATGTGTACATACAGTCCTACTCAGTTACTCCCAGGACGGCTAGATTTTAGCCATCGGCTTATCAGCAGAACTAATTAGTGTTAACTGTTCTGTGGTCAACTGCCAGTAAGTTATTAATAACATAACTCTGTAATATCATAATCTATATATGTCATGTTTATATTCAAAATGAAGCATTTTCTTAGAGGAACATGAGGGTGCTAATTGTTGTTTTGTATTTGTTTTACTCTTTTTTATGCCCCCCTTCGAAGAAGAGGGGGTATATTGCTTTGCTCATGTCGGTCTGTCGGTCTGTCGGTCGGTCTGTCGCTCTGTCCGTCCACCAGGTGGTTGTCAGACGATAACTCAAGAACGCTTGTGCCTAGGATCATGAAACTTCATAGGTACATTGATCATGACTAGCAGATGACCCCTATTGATTTTGAGGTCACTAGGTCAAAGGTCAAGGTCACGTTTGACTCGAAATAGTAAAATGTTTTTTTGAATGATAATTTTAGAATGCATACGCGGCCAACAGGGCACACTCTGAACAATATTACTGCAGCAACTGCTCTGTAATCCTAAATCTATAATTATCAGTCCAATGAAACATCATCCTTTTAGTAAAATACAGTGGATCAGTAAAAATATTATCAGAATATGAGAAATTTGTGTATATTTTGTATATTAAATATGGTGTTAATGTTTAATTTTGTTGATTAATATAAATATAAGCAGGACAGGGGGAGGTAATACACTACAGGGGAAACAAATGCAATAAGTTTAAATTTATTGTTACAGATTTGCCTCCCTTGTAATATATTTAAATTTTACCAAATGTAAGGCTAACTGCATTTTTGTAATGCATACTACTACTACTACTACTACTACTACTACTACTGCTACTGCTGCTTCTGCTGCTACTACTACTACTTCTACTACTACTGCTACTACTACTACTACTGCTACTACTACTACTACTACTTCTACTGCTATTACTACTACTACTACTACTACTACTTCTACTGCTATTACTACTACTACTACTACTACTACTCTACTACTACTACTACTACTACTACTACTACTACTACTACTACTTCTACTACTACGTCTACTACTGCTCTTCTACTTCTACTACTACTACTACTACTACTACTACTACTACTACTACTACTACTACTACTACTTCTACTACTACTACTACTACTACTACTACTACTATACTACTACTACTACTACTACTACTACTACTACTACTACTACTATTTCTTTTGCTACCACCACCACCACCTACTACTACTCTATTACTACTACTACTACTACTACTACTACTACTACTACTACTACTACTACTACTACTACTACTACTACTACTACTACTTCTACTACTACTACTACTACAACTACTACTACTTCTACTACTACTCTACTACTACTACTTCTACTACTACTACTACTACTACTACTACTACTACTACTACTACTACTACTACTACTACTACTACTACTACTACTACTGCTACTACTACTACTACTACTACTACTACTACTACTACTACTACTACTACTACTATTTCCACCACCACCACCACCACCACCACCACCACCACACCACCACCACCACCACCACCACCACCACCACCACCACCACCACCACACCACCACCACCACCATTCACAGTGACAAAAAACGTATTCAGTGACAAAAAACGTATTCACATAATGGCTGCTACTACAACTTATAGCCCATATTGGGCGCATGCATGTTTTACAAACAGCCCTTGTCATTTTAACTTTAATTGGCTTAAGATGTAACATTCATATTTGGTATGCATGTGTGTACGGACAATGCCTTTCCATACGCACACACATTTTGACCCCTTGAACTTAATGTCCGCGTTTAGGTTTTGAAAACTGCGTTTAGGGTTTCGAAAAATGCTCATAATTTCTATCAAAGCGTTTATCGTGGGCATATGTCTTCCTAGAATATTTAAACAACAAGGCATGTGTTTTGAGAAATTAATAAATAATTTTATTGTAATGGATAAATTTATTTAGAAATTAAAATACCGTCCAAGCCGTCGATATGCCCCGTTTACAATGCGATATATTTATCACCATTGTTGTACACTTCAAGGGACGATTAAAATCATCACAGAAAAAATACTAGCAACGTTATTGAGGTATAAAAAAATATTTTTAGTCACAAATATTTCGGAGGCCTTAGATAATTTACAATTATTAATAGCGCTAAGCTATGGCAAGCGGTTCGACGTATAATCCCAAGATTAGGTTCTCGCTTGAAGATTGCATATGGCTTCCAGAACTCAAGTGTTTATTCGATATCATAGGTTTTCACCAGAACCCAAGTAATAATAAACTGTGCATCAAACGGTGATAGCCTAGGTTCTTATTTGAAAACGAAGGTTTCGACATACGTTAAATACACGGGTCCGGCTATGTGCTTATGCCTACTTTCGAGAATCATCGTGAAATTATTGACGTACTTAACGAACAAACATGCCTAAGCTTATTGAATTAGAGAAAAAACAATCAAAACGGAAAAATTAAATGTTCATGCATATGGCAATGTAAAATCACGTCCGTACACTTAACATCATTAACTTAGGAAAGGAAACAACGAAATACAAAGTTTGGTATGATATACATGTGTCATTAAAGATCAGGGTGTAATTAAAGAGCATGTCAAGTTTTGAATATATATATGCTGAAACGTTATGTTATAATACACAAATGTTTTACTGTAACATAACTTTTTTTACGATAAGTGGTACAGAAACTACACGCCGAATATCTTTATAAAGATATTTCTTGTTTTTGTTAATGACTAACCATAATTCTTGTACAGTAATTTACCATCAATAACAAAAGAAACTCTATGGATATATTTTAATATACTAGTATGCTACTAATATATGTATGCAGAGCTCCAGATCAGACGCTTAAAGTCGTACAAAATGAAAAAAAGGTTTAGTAACAAACTTACATTATGTGCGTACGGTAACACATTGAAAAAATAAAATAAGAATTCAAAATTTGCGATCATGCGTAAAACTCAGTATCAATGCATATATTGTAAACATTTGATCAATGAGTTCTCACTCGTCTAGGCCCACATTAAACGTTATTATGAATTACAGACCATCTTTAAAACAGTAAAAGCCAAACGTTTTCCATTATCTGGTCCTTTTTTCGCAAATAGTCTGCTGTAACCCGGAAATTGTCATGAGCTCTTCTTAGACTATACACCTAAATGCTGATGTGCCAAAATTATACTTACCGGTAAAAACGAATTAATAATACACTGTAAGGCTGGATTGTTTACTTGAGTGTAAACCAAGATTTTGCTGAAGAAGTTATCTGGAACTCTGTATGTATGTTGAGAGGAATGCCATTACTTAATTTCAAATTTACTAGAGTACACTTATATTGCACCACATAAAAGGCTATAAAACTATAAAATTGAAATGCACATATAAACTTAAATATAGATGGGTAGGTATTTCGTGTCAATCTCTTTCACATATGAAAGAGCAGTCGGTCATTTGGAAGTCATGCTATGCTGCTTAAAGTACATATAGATGCATGACTTAATTTAGATTAAGGAAACTAAAACACAAGGTGTTTGCCAAGATTCATAAGAGTCAAATATATACGAGAAGTAAGAGCGTAATCGTGCGCAGCGAGACTTGACATATAGAATTGAACCTCTTATTTCTTTCTTTTGAATAGTTTCATGTCTCCGAACTAATATGCAATACGCCCGGTGTTTTTTATATGCGGATTAATACTCCGTTTTAGAGCCATAATTAATGAACGCATCAATATTTTCAAAAATAAACACAGGATAATGTTCACCGACATTTTCATACAGTTTTGATATAAACATTATAGAGCTGAACAAAAAAAAAATACATTAAGCCCTGTTTTCCGGCACACGTCAACAATGACGGTTGAAATCCGTGCGTGGGAATTTTTCTAGTAACCAAGAGCGACGTCACGTTCATGAAGGCGTTTCATTCATAAATATGTGCGTCGGATGTCAAAACCAGCTCCACCAACACATCGGCTCCGTTATGTCCTGAATAAAATACATGTATATTTTCTTGAGTACCAACTGCAACTTACAAATATAAAAAACATTCACGGCAGTATTTTTTGTGCAGGCCTACTGGTCTTAATGGCAATTATAAACGCATTAGTTTAAGGTTCATGTAGAGTGCTTCAGTTAGAAAATGTGGAACCCCTAGCATTAAACTCAAATTGAACTAAACGAAGAGTGCCACATTGAAAATGTTTACATATTGCTTAAAAGGGTGGTTTTCCTTCAAACTGCTACCAATTTTTGTGCAGCAAAATCTTATACCATCGACAAATCAATCAAAATACAAAGCGATTTTAACGCAAACCTAAGACATTATTTTCAAAAATCTGAATGAAGTTTATTCAACGTTTTTCGGCGGAAAATTATATAACTAGTTAATAATGTCGACATTGATGAGGGCAAGTTACGCTTAAATAATGAATCTTAATGGAGATTATTAACAAAGGGAACTACTCAGCTTTTTCAGTAAAGTAGTCAAAATGGATCGTATGTTTTCTCTTTTTTCATTTATTAACATACGGAAGATAAACGTGCGCCAACTGCTGTCATAATTTGTCACTTGCATTCTGCGTAGTTACATTATGTTTACTGTCTGTGCTAACTGCCGTTGTTAATGACCTTAGTGGCATATCCGATTATGACTGGTTACAGGAATAATGAACACACAAAAATTGGAAAGTCACCAAGCATGTTGCAACAATCATCAAGTATAACCGAAAGACAACAAGCATGTTCGAATTTTCATGAAGCATATTAGAATTAACATCAGGAATAATGTATATATTCACCATCAATGATGTAATGTTGCCACAATCATAAAGTATAAACGAATAGACAACCGGCATGTTTGGAATTGTCATGAAGCATATTAGAATTAACATCAGTCATAATGTAAATATTCACCACGAATGATTTTTACCGAAAAACCGTTCCATATATACCCATGAAAAGGAATATAAACACAATTCCTAATGAGTCATGATGTATTAACTATCTTGGGAAATATTCCGCTTGAAATGTCTGGCTATTGATGAGCAGTTCGGAGTAATGTTGCACAACATCTTCAACTCGCGTTCGCGTGGCACTTCAGCCAGCGTCAACACCAGGGCACATGTGTAACCCGAAGCGTGTCCAAAATTCCACATCAATAACTTTATGGAAGCCCACTGCCGGCATTGTCGCTGATCCCGTCAGCCACATCAGCACGTCATTCGGCTGTAGCTTAACCCCGTTGACAGATGCAGTTGATCCTGAATTATAAAAAAATTGCGTTTTGTACAATAATTGTTTCCCATGTTGTGTGTGTACATGCGTAAACGAGCGCTTACTTCGTTTTGGAATTAGCTATAATATATATCAACAACATAGCATAAAACATATAGAATGTCGGCAATATGATTCTTAAACTTGGACGATTCATTAATCTATCATAAAATGTTTCACACCAAAAGTCCATTGCTTTATTTAAATCCCTTCATTGTAATGCTGTAGGTAAAATTGACTTCTTTCTACCACATAACAGTTAAAAATTGTTTATTTGGTGTGGCCGTTTCTAATTTTGGCGGACATTTTGGTCTGTAACAGTATTAGATTGTGTCATTCATTTAACATAGATATGTAGCAAGTTTAAGCTTTATGTAATAAACATAAGTCCGGCAACGATTATACAAATCCCGACAAATCAATAAGATGGCTATACTAAATTGTAATGCTGTGCCTCGTATTGTCATACAGTTTAGCAGTATTGCAAAATTTTATAGAAATGACTTAAGCACGTACAGGCAGAATCCCCTGGTATTTGCATGTAAAACATGACACATTAACATACTTAAATAATTATAAAATTAATATGGGTGCTCTATTGCATTTCAAGGCCTGAAATGAATGAAATTATGTGCTATTGCAATGATAACCAATTAATGCAAGCACTCGCGCTTATAATGATACTGTTAGTTGCAACAATATATCTTTTAGTTGCCACAATATACATATATATATATATATATATATATATATATATATATATATATATATATATTATATATATATATATATATATATATATTATATATATCTATATATATATATATTTATATATATATTGCAATACGATTTCTATGCAGAGAAATATATAACAAAACGTTGTGCGCGACAAACCCCTTGTTAAGATTTTTCGTTGTAAGTTAAATTTGGACACACTGTGTCAGTCATCCCATGTGTCATAATGTTACATAATAGTTATGATCTACGCTGTAAACGTTTATTATCTACCTTTTGGTAGCTCGGAGGAACGTCAGAAAACCTTGAGCTGTCTGCTGATCAGTTTCTGCATGATTCCCAGTCCGATATCGGAAATGCAAAAGCAAGCGAAAATCTTCTACAGTCACCGTTTTGTTCGGCCGCTGAATATGCAGTAGCTATCATCAGGCCTCAAACGCAGCAACTCAAGGACCTGATGAGTCTTCAGTCCCTATAAATATATAAAAACATTGATCAGTAATGTGGTGAACTTGATACGATTTACTAATTAAATCAAAAGTTACAATCATACGAGCTATTTTTCACAGCGGGGGGAGCACAGCCTCTGGCTGGGACCTCCGGCAAAGATGGCGCAGCTTCTTTTTACTACTTAGTAATTCGCAAGAAGGGAATTTCAATGGATGCAGAAGGGTCAAATGTGGGTAAGGATAAAGTAAAAGGTTAAGCAGTTTTTCACAAAATAGGAGGAAGTGTCATTGTTTGTATGACTTATTTTAAAGAGTTCGGCAGAATTCAATTAGAAGTAGGCTGAAAGACATATCTACCATCGACAAACTGGTCAAGCTCAACCCGACTGCTCTCAACCAGGTTATTGACTAGGGCACCAACCAGGGCTGGTATGAAGCTCTTGTTGAAGCTGGTGGATGGGATTAGAAACCCAGCAGTACAGCTTCATCCAACACTGTTGGAAAGTAGGTTTGTGCGCAGCGTCACCTATCGGACCTCCTTCATATTGAAAGTTCATTACGATCGACATTACACAGTGCTTCCATTTTGTTACTTACATTATTGTAATACACATGGACGTTTTCAACTAAACAATTACAACCGTGCCACCCGGAAGCGCAGCGGTAAATACATCAAAACTAGAACATGGACACTCCTGCTCAAACCGACCAAATAGAAAAGAAATGAGACAAATTCACAAACAGAATAAGCTTGGCATGTTAACCTCCAAACAATTAAATCTTCGGAAGGAGACCTATGTCCGGTTTCGAGCCTATCCTTGACCGTTCTGATAGCATAGGCGGGCCCTGCAGTGGGAGCCACAC